>NC_089318.1:4452348-4662348 GCF_036669915.1 Pocillopora verrucosa
CAACTATATTCCCCATCTGATGTCTTGTTTGTATTAGTTAAGGCTACGAATTGTCTCCTGAAGGAGTCTTTGGTTTAATTTTATTTTATAAGAGTGGTTCCAAACAGTAATTCAGAATTGTAATTGACATAGTTCAACTGAAACGTGCACCTAATTCTGTAAAATCGAGAAACTGGATATACAGCATGATAAACTTGGCGATTCTCACCGTTTATCTTTCCATCAGGAAGTGATTACATTACGAACATTTTTGTTTGTTTGTTAATGTTCAAAGAAAATAAGAGCCCTCGCTGCCGTTTAGGTGTGAAAAATCTTGTTATTTTTGGAGCAATTTTGACACGTCTAAAGTAATTACTTTCTTGAGATGCAAAATGTCAAGTGTGAATTTGTTTACAAATATTTCCATGTTCGACGATAGCTGCCTTTTTACTTTACCCCTATAGTTTACAAATATGGTACATTTGGTTTGCACAAGACGTCAGTCTTCTGTTTTCATAAATACGCGGGTTGAATTTACAAATCGTTTTTTTTCCTTTCAGTCAACAAATGCTTGGCAAAAATACTCACATAGTCTTTGGTGTGTGTACGAACTTTGCTGAAAATAGATTTAACCTTAAGAGCCACAAAATAATTGAATTAAATCCAATAATCCGATATTCGATTTGAATAAAGCTATGCTTATAGCATTTGACATGATAACAAAAGGTACCCTTAGTTTAAGTCTAGCTTTTTACCTTAATCTGTTGTTTCGTTTAAATAATAAACAACAGAAAACGATCTGAAAAAATATTTCACTCAAAAAGAAATTATAGATTTTATTCTTTTACTGACGGATGAGACCGATAGCTAAAAATTGCAAATTTAATTTGCGTTTTATAAAAAAATTTTGACGACGGTCTTCTTTAAATATTTAGAGGCAACATAACTTGAAAAAGTCGACAAATAGGAGAGGTCGACGACCCGTGCCTAGTAGCCTTGGGAGAAAACTGAAATTCTGCGTTAAGTTACAGTTGAGAAAGAGGTTGAAGCAGAGTTTTTAGTTTATTTTTTTTGGGGAAAAATTTAAGTATTGTTTTGACATGATGTAGTTTAATTAGTTTATACGTCTTGGTAAGAAATGATTTCCTTAACAATAAGGTCTCTATAGCTACGATATCCTTTAGAATTGTAACTAAACCTATTTCTCTTTTCGTTCAAGAAAATTCTAGCATTCACATTCAGTGGAATTTTCGATTATTTGTCTCTGGGAGAATAGCACCCGAAAACATATCATTTCCGGTTCATGACTATGTTCGAGTGATTTCTACGCGTCAACAGAGGATTTTCCTCTTCTAATCTTTTCAATCCCTTTATATCTTGTGTATGGAGAAGCAATGTCGAGCCAAGATTTGCGTCAAAGGGCGCTTCGATCTGATGGCGTAGTGGAAGCAATAACCCGATTAAAATTTTTAGACTCTTGAAGAGCTTCGTCAACGCTTGTGCATCCTGTAGAATTTGGAGTGCACTTCTAAGTTTTTGGCTAGTAACCTTTTAATTTTTGTCCACTTTTTGAAATCCTCATTCCTTCTTATTTTGCTTCTTTCTTTCTCCTCGTATTTAAATTTTTATGTACAATGGTTGACTTGGAAAAAAGTAAGCGGGTATCATGAAATCAATAGATAAGCCCTTCGGTATTCCAGATATCGAAAGCAGGTCTCCAAGTTATATACAGAGTCTATTTGAATATATTAATTTTTTTCTGAGAGTAGAAATTGAATGTAAACTGCAAGCCCTTATAGATTTCTGTAAGGACTCGATTGAAACCAACTGTTATGGTGAAAATTTGTACCAAGGACCGACCAACTTCGGTTTGAGTTTTTTGATTAAAAGCTTTTCGAATGATAAACAATCAAACCTACTTTGAATTCCTCAGAATCTTAAAGAGGCTTTTATTTAAATCGTCTCTACCGTGCTCTATGGTGAGATGTTGGCCAATTGCCGAATTCTTGTGAATCAGCAGTGCGTTCTTTACCACTTTTCATGTGAACTGACTCAATAAGTGCAGAATGTTTTGTTTAGTTTTAAGTTATTTACCAGTATTGTTGTGAAAAGTTTTTAATCAGTATCTATTTTTTTTTTAGTATTTATAGCCTTACAATCTTATCAATTTTTTGACTTAATAAGGACGTAATGTTGACGTCGAAACGTCATTAGAAGTATTTATCGCAATTTTTTATAGTTAACTACTGCTAATTCCAATGATAATAATAATAATAATGATAATAATAATAATAATGATAATAATAATAATAATGATAATAATAATAATAATGATAATAATAAGAAAAATTAATCGACCACTCCCCTAATGACCTGGGGTTTTTTCAGGGCCAATATACTGTTATAGGCGAGACTTTGGGACTTGAAGTAAGTAAGACATGACACACACATGCCTGAATGCTTAAAAAACATTTTGACGAAAAACACTTAAAATGTTTCTCTAATTTTTACTAGAACGGGGTTAAGAACGAATCAGAGACTTCTTGCCTGACACAGGCCTGTAAAGAGGTGAGTATTCTTGTTTATTTAAAACCCTGCGATAAGCTAAAACCATATGTCCAAAACATTATCGAGTTTTCAAAACGGCGCGTTCGGATAAAACACACAAAGTAGTACAAAATCTGATAAAGGACACTTGGCAATACCTCGCCCGAGTCGGTACGAAGGTGTTGTCACATAACAAGGTTTGGTTACCGACCAATTATTCCAAGTAAAAGTGAGATAAAAAATGATTTACAAAAATCAGCCCAGGCTTGAAAAGCAGATTCCCTTCGTCTCTTGCCGAATGTTCACTCTCAGTTGATTTTTCTGCTACAAGTATAATATTTCAATGTACCAAGGGCATGAAGATCTTTCTGACTATTATAGTTCATTTTCAAATCAGTGATGATTTTTCTTCTAGTGTCTTGCACCTTGTAACGCGAAAACGACATTTCCAGACGAGAACTCATGCAAAGCAAGCTGTGTAAGTAGCATTCTCGTTTCCACATCCATTAATAAATGTTTATGATATCTCTGAATTTCTTGTTTGTTGAACGCCGAAATAAAACTGATTCGCCCCTCCACAAAAATGAAATTCACAACCGTTTGGAAGCGAAGAGCGAATTTGAGCCTTCAAAGTAATTGGGTTATGATTCTCGTGTTAGGTTCCAAAGGGCTCTAGGACCGAGAGTGCCTGGTGCGATTATTGTTATGTGCTAATAGAATCTCTTATTACTTTTGATCATGAATGGGTCCTTGCGAAGTTTCAGGGAAAATGAGACATAGAGGGGTGGTGAGTGGAGGAACCTTCACTAGACTAGCAACCCATTTAGGATGATCGTTTATACAGTAGTGTTTAAAGCCATCGGTATCTCATTGCAGGATTGTGCGTTGTGTGTTTGGATTACAACGCTTTTCTGAAGCTTTAGTGCATATAACTGGAAAGAGTCGTATTCTGTTAGCACCTCCCAGAATTTTCTCCATTTTCCGTGACTTAGACTCTTTTCACATTTGTGATGATACCATCTTAAACAATCATCATGAAACTTACATAACTAATGATAGGGCTTTCTTACCCACTTTAGAATGCGCACTATGAACTTTTACCTAGACGGCCTAATCTCATATTAATATTTTTATTTCAGAACAAAGCCAATAGTTGTTTTGATAGTTGTGAGTTCCTGACATGGCTGAAGAATTTCCAGTCCTTATCTAATGGTGATGGATCCTTACTACCAGTTCCTGGGCCACTAAATGTGACAATTTTGAATTTCACATCACTCTCCTTACAGTGGTCACATGTCCTAAACTCAAATGGCACTCCTATTTACTTAGTTGAAATAATGTTTGATGATGAGGTATCCAGATTAGGTCCGTTCTATCCGAACCAGGTAATTTTAATTTCTATTTGCGAACACTGAACAAATGGAGGAAGTAAAATCATTAGCGTAAAAATCCCATTTAAATTTTCTTGTCGATATGCATTTTGGGAAGAGTCCATTACGTGATGAGTTTCCTTACAAAAAAGTTGTATCATTATCATCATTAGTATCATAACTGTTATTAACAAGTAGAGCGCTTTTCGACTGATTGTCGTAAAAAAAACAACAAAAGAATTTCAGCTGCCAATCATACGAAAGGAAAATGCCCTTAGTGCCAATGAGAACTCAGAGTAAGAACAAGCTAACCAGGCAAAACGCGGGAAAACGCGGGCGACCAAGTTGAGATTGGTGTTAGTTTTGCATCCGATTGGTTGATAGAGTGGCACGAGTTTTCTGGACCAATCACAGAGCAAAGTAAAGCAAAACCAAAGAAATCCTGGATTACTTTTAACACTCAATTGAAAATTACTTTCATCATCCTCATTGCTATCCTTGTTGATATTTTCTTCCACCGTGTTCAGCTGAGACTGTTCATTTTCTGATTCATGAAGTTTAATGTTTCTTTTATCTTTAATTTCCTTCTTTCGTCAAACTTACTTTTCGAGAAATAATCTTTTTGTTTTTATTTTCATTTTAGGTCATCGTCGAGTCGAAGGTGATGCTCACCTTTCATCACCTGTGTACCTTTACTCCAGATAAAAACCAGCGCGCTGAGTTCAAAGACATTAATTTCTCGTTTAGAGTTGCTGTTCTGACAGAAAACTCTTCTGTAAGCTACGGACTCAAGTCAAATAGCGTCGGTAAGTGAAAACAAATGTTTAGGCCACTACGGGAGTGAAACCCATGTCATGGGTTCAACTCCCATTCACGGAGAACTTAAATAATATCGCCCACCTTTCCGTCGAATCGTTTACACCGTTCAATGGATAACACAAAATACAAGGTACTGCCATTTTAATTTTTAAACGTTTTAATCTCAATCATCAATCTTAAATCTTCGAATCTGATTTGGAAATCAAGCGCTCGTAACCGAACCAGCTTTTTATAACAACGACCAAGGTGCGGATTTTTTTCGCACCATACGCAACGAAGCGGAACAGTAAAACGGCAGAAAGATAAAAATATGCTGTTAATCATAACTATTACAATTTCCTCAAACATGATTGGTGCGTTAGCTGCTTTATTTTTTACTAATCATTCTACAGAGTTGGACAGTGTAATCGGACAGTTGACTGTAATCGGACAGTTGAAGTAGCCAATCAAACCAAGTCCACTCAGCCAAATCCACCAATCACAGAATTATTCACAATAACTATAGCAACAACCACTTATCCTCAAAACAATTAAGGAATTTCCAAAATGGAGAAATTTTTTTCCTTTAGACATTGTCTCTATCAGAGATATTTGACCTAAATATATTTGTTGCTTTTGGAAACTGCCAACGTTATGATTAATTGGTAACAGAACTTCTTGTCGTCCAATTCCTCTCGTTCCTATTACCATTATTTATCGGTCTAGGTTGGTACGTATGGAAAAAAAAAACTGTGCAATTGCTCTCATACGGACCTCCCACTTAGTAGATAAGATTAGTTTACGCGTTCCATTTTGGAAAAGCTTTCACTTAACTTTATCAAATGTCTTTCTTTATTTGTATCAGCCTTCCCAAAGCCAGATCCTGTAACAAACGTGACTCTGGATAGCCTATTGTACGATGGTAACCACGATGGAAATAAATTACTGATGACATCTTCTTGGAAAGCACCTAAAGGTTGAAAATTTGAGGGAATTCTCATTTGAATTCTCTGGGCTGAAATATGTTGTTTTTAAAGAATAAGAGGAAAAATCGTGTCATCGATTTTTAAAGGCCCACAGTGACTTTCCTATTTTCCATTCTTAAACATTTTAAAAAATATGAAGTCATTCCGGAAGCCCTTTGATTAAATAGTTCTTTTCTCAATCTAATCTTCTCTACCATCGATCGCCTCATTATTAGAACCGCATTCCCTTTATGTAAACAAATCTCCCCTACCCGACAATCCAAGACGGGCGTACATTTCCGAAAATACGATTTTACGGCATTTTTTTAGATAATAAAGGCCAAAAACATAGGCTTGCTTACAGAAACTGTCTTTTCGAATTTCCTATTTAGGACAAGAAAATATTGTTTCAAATTATGCCTTGCGTTGGAAACAGGATTCTCAGTGCCAAGGCATCTTTTTCAGAAATGGAGAAACCACAGGGGTAAGCTTATGAAACAATCAAGCATCCTAGAATTACTAAGGAGTATTTACAAAAAAAAAAAGAAATACCCATAACTTAACACCCAAACTTCACAACAGAAACCCAAGACATTCGGCTAACATCAAAAGAAGATGAACTGCATCGCAAGTATGGTCTCTCGAAAGATACGTATTCCTCTTGTTTACCCCTTAGCTCTAATGAGTGACCAAGAGAGAATTTCTCCTTACAATATCAATACAATATCAACTAGACAAGTGATGAGAATAAAGAAAAATATCAATTTGGGAATAATTAATACTAAGTTCTCTGAACTAACATTATAAGAATTGTATTGTTAATAGTAAGGAGAATTACAAATTTGATCTGGGAGTTAAAGGGTTAACAATCAACCCCAATCTTATGTGGCAGACGTGGTGGTCAAATGGTCAGCGCGCTGGGCCTAAGTTCAGAGGTCTAGGTTCGAGACCTTACTCACACCATGCCTGTCTTCACTCAGGAGTATAAAGGGGTACTGGAGAATTTTCAGGAAAGCCTGATGAAATGTTTTTTTTTTTTTGGGGGGGGGGGGGGGAGGTGGATTTTTCCTTGCAATGGACTGGCATCCTATCCAGGGGGAAGTATTGCTAACCCTGGTTACTTTATGCTACGGACACAGACTTTTCTACCTTCTAATATGATAACTTCCAAACTGAGAAGTCATGTCAGTAGAACTAATAATTTTTGACGTTAAAAAATACTTACAGACTGTTGACTGACTTGAGATATAGAATATATAAATAACTGCTTGATTTGAACAGTATTTTTTCAAACTTAAACCCACAATTTCTTGACTAGTGTTTTTTTGCAGTAGTGATAAAATTGATATGCTAATAATAATAATGATTATAAAAATTATAGCTATAATAATGACACTGTCACCACAATAAGGGCAGCTCTCGTCGCAGAACACCCTTAATCTTTGAGGGACGTATAAACGTCTTAAAATGAGCCCTTTGATATCCATTTTTCACAGCCTCAGACACGATACAATATGTCCCTGTATGCACAATTGAAGAAATGTACCCACGAGCTCGAGGTAAGATGGAGTACACTGTAAGCTTCCATCGAGACAAAGATACTAATTTTGTGAAATTCAATGATTCACATTTCCTGAGAGTGACGAGTATCATTCGAATCAGAAAAATGAAAATAAAATGACGTGCGGTTTCTCTTCAAGTATTCACCTTTTTGTCAAGCATATGATAGATTGATTTTATATCGTTCTTTTTAACAATTACTTTTATATTAATAAAGAAAAACACTAAAATGTTATTCTCGTCTTCTCTATACGAAGATAGAGCTCGTTTCATTTGAAGCTTCGGCTGTTCTGAGTTTAAAGATCTTCATACTTAAGTTTTAACTTTTATCAATGTCCTCTTTTTGGAAGGTCTTTACCATAATTGGCTGCAGTGTGAGCGTTCCAGCAATTTTAAGATACACTTACCCAGGTAAAATAATCACTTGTATCATCTGAAATATAACCATAAATAAGCTGACAGGGACCGTAATAAATTTGTGACGTCATTTCCAGGTTGTCAAAACATCACACGTTTTCCAAAAGACAACTGCTACAAATGTGAGTATTCTCTACAACTGATGCACTTAAATTCTCGTCAAAATTGTCTTCAAATATGCCAATGCCGCCATTTTGAATCCTGCTCGAATCTGGGCGCTCCACTTTTGATGTCATTAGTAATTAATAGTAAGTCTTACTCTGCTTTTTCTCATCTCTTGCTTTCCTTCTGATGAGCAATTTGGGGCCACACAAAAAGACTTTCTTTACTCAAATAATAACTTTGTTGCAATCTCCAGTGCAGCGGTCGATGGGAATTGAGGGTTGTGGTTTTGGTACGCGAACTGGTTACCAAGTTATCCTTTCAGAATGGCGGCTCCCGGTGCCTCACTTTGACACATTTCAAGAAGTCTTTGTTACTTAATGAAAAGTAGTAAACATTTTGTACGATTTCAAATGGCAGTGATAGAAACTTGGTTAGTTAATCAATGCCTCCAATGCAAATGGTCTATTTTTTTTTTATCCTATCCGCCCATTATCATGAAACTACAAATTTACTGATTGGGCTGGAAATATAGGCTGTGATAAACCTGCTCCGCAAATGCGGGAAGAATAATCTTAGGGTTGATCAGATTATCACTTATCATACCAAAAAGGTTATTGTAAAAATGCAGATAGAAGAAATATGTACTTATGCTATATTACCACTCAAGTTTTTCTTTACTACAAACGGCCTTCCACAGTTGACCCTCCAGATGCGCCAATGGCAGACAGGATGGTCACTAATATCCGTCTCGCAGAACCTATGACACCTGCTCCGGACTACAGATTTTATGCGACGTTTACCTGGAACCCGCCAGTTTACCCTTACAAGAACATAACTGAATACGCGTTTACATGGTCCAAGCAACCCGAACATCTGTATTTAAACAGGGGTGGTGGTAGCCCTGTAAGTTTTTTCATTTGTTTATTCGTTGATAATTTTAAATTGAATGTCAAAAGATATCTGGACTGCTTTTTTTTTGCTTAACATCGCTCTGTGGTTGTTCCCGAAAACTTGCCCAACTGTTTCAGCCTACCAGATGCACGACTTGGTCACTCGCGTTCTCCCGCGCTTTAGGCTAATTTTCTGTGAGTTCTCATCTATCCTGTTGTTGATTTGGCCTTGGTTGTTTTTCAAAAATTAATAGCGAAGAGTGCTCTACGACAAGATCAATAATAACTATAGCTAAAACTATAACCTCAAAAGCGCAGGAATCACAAATAAGTAAATTCTTTAACATAACTCAAAGAAAACATTAGACTTCTCTTTGCTTTTTCAACTGCAGCTTTCTAATAGCAAGACCGTAAGTGACCTTTTGCCAGGGACGATTTACAAAGTTCAGGTGAGAAGAAATTCTACTTAAAAATGTGTCTGTCACTGCACAAGTATAATCAGTGGGAAAGGAATGTTAGGGGGCAAAATCCTAAAATCGTAAAATCCTCATATTTTGAATTATATAATTTGGCAATTAGCAGTCTGATCGAATCAAATATGTTACACGAACTAGTGGTTTTACGCTTTTGAAGAAGGTTTCCTGATCATCTCTGATTAGTGAATAACAGTTAGTATTTCAAGACAAAGCTATTTCATTAATTCTCGGTGCCTTTCCTCCACAGGTCTTTCCAGTGTTTCAAGATAAAAGGCCTTGGTCAAAATATAGCGATGCAACTTTTACCACTCCGGGTGAGTGATGAAAAAATGAAATAACTTGTATAAGAAGTGGGAAGGTAAAGGCACGGGAGATTTTGAAAAGCTGCTGCCCATAAAATAAAAACATAAACTCAATTGCATTAACGTTGTCATAGAAACAAGCAAAAAGGAAAAAGGTTAAGGGTAAATTTAATAGGCACAAAGCATAACAAGAAAATTTTAACTCTTGAACAGAAGCATATGGCTCTAGCATATATACTTTTTCCCCCTAATTTTTCGAATCACTTGAAATCGATAAACACCTTATTTTCACAAGAGGTTTAATTTTCTTTTTTTTTTTGTGAAAATTGTTCAGCCACCGGGCTTATCGCCATAGGGCAGTTTTATGTGCAAATCAATTTCTGTTTAGTTTTTTTTCCTATTTTTTATTTTAATTGTTGCAGTTTGGTGTAGTTCAACTTCATGTTGCATTCTTTTTTTAACGCTTTCACATACGATAAATAGAGAGCAGCTATTCAGTAATTCCATCGAAACATCTGCAAATTGTATTTCTTTACATCATGTTCATTTAGGAAATCGATAATTTTGACCACTGTTTTGACGAATATCGTCGTCGATAAGAGTACGTACTACACCAAACCATTCTTTGTTTTTTTTTTTTACCACAGTACCGACGTCAAGTAAAACGATTCTTTCAGTGCGTGACCATTGCGTTGACACTAGCAGCGTTGTCTGTACTTTGTCTGTACGGCAAATTGACCAATCAGACCGCGAAATTACTGCTCTGCATCCCAGGCCCCCCATCCCCCATTACCGCGTAAAATGAAAAATAGACGGAAGTTTTAAGTTGCCTATTGCCGATTCTCGCGGTTTGTTCGAAGACACTTTTTACCATCCAGGATGATTAAATACTTTTTACTTAACACTGATTTTGTGGTTTCTTTTTAAAAAGCAGAATTGTGATTTTTTACTATCCTTCAAGTCACACTGACTGAAGCTATCCGATCTTTCATAGATGGACATTAAATTTAAAAATGATGGTAAAAACACTACAAAAAATTCCAATGATGGCATGTTCATGGATTCAATAACTTGCGCTGGACTTGATGCGAATGACGTCCTTAGAGTCAATCCATATTTCACACTGACGTTTCAAATTGAAATTTCATAGTAATTGACCAGCCAACTTTTATTAGAATTACGTTGTGTTTGCCAAAGTCCTAATGCGGTAATCTTGGTTCTTGTTTTTAATATCACTTTTATTAAAATGAATAAAAAGAGGATCCCTTGTTAAAAAATTGCCAACACCGTAAAATGTCTTTGACAATGTCAATCGAAAATTTGTCAATCTATTTAAAATGAATTTTTTAATCTCGAAACATTGCCCGTTAAAAAAAATTTAAATGGTTTCATATTCCGTAGAGTGGTATCTTTTTTTTTTTTTATTTGCAAAAACGCAGTAGTTATATGTTACAGTTATAATAATAATTTCGTTTCTTTTTCCTTTTTTGAATTTAAAGGGCTCCCATATTCCGTGGAGCGGTATACCTTTTAATGGTAAAAAATGCAAGAGTTATATGCTACGTTTCTTACTAGTTTCTTATCGACAAAGCATGACTCGACCTAACATCGTCAAACAACTGACAATAACAATATCTTTCTCCTTGCTGTTATACTAGGCATTGATCCAAACGAAGTCAAAGTAACCCATTTGACCGCTGGCCAATTCACCGAGTCTTCAGACGGTGGCAGTTTAAGTGTTGTTATATCATGGGAAAAGCCTATTTTTAACTACAGCACGCTTGCTTTGTATACATTTCGATACAAGGTCGGTAACAAAAATGGCAAAGAGGAACTGATGGTAAGAAACTGTGTATTGAAAACTTTAAGACTATATAAATATATGGTTAAATTGGCGTCATAATATCGACTGTTAGCATGAAAAACCAATGCTATAAAGAGGCGAAAGAATGCATCACATACACGAAAGATCACTTAATACCATCAAAAGACTGACCCAGACAGATTGGTGTTGAAGCCATTGCAAAGACACTTTTATACTGCTATAAGTCAGACCACACCGAAGAACGTTTTTTCCTAATACGGCCTACCACTTTTCCCGAAAAACTTTACGCAAATACATGCGAGACCCCTTTACTTATGATTTCAAATCGTCGACCAAAGAATTCTTTTAGCCTTTGATAAGATTTTTTTAATTACTTTAACTTTATTGATGGATTCGGCAACAGAAGCATTCTCCAATTAATCGGGGATTTTTCAGTTTCCGGAACGAAAATTTCTGTGCATCGACTCTTTCACAGATTTCTAAACGAACGTTGCTATGAATAGTCAACAGAAATTGTCGTTTCTTTGCCTGGCAAAGGACTAATCATAGCACTTTTCTCTCTCGTTTTTAATTTGGATGTTTTGAATGATATATTTTGGTTGTTGTGGATACTAGTGCTTTCTCTGAAGTAACTGAATGTAATGTAATGGTCTCCGACTCTGAACTCTGGAAAACTTTTCCAGATAGCATCTGTTTATGTGACAAGTTAGACACTTTTAAATCTAAGCTTATGACCAATATTTTTGAAAAATATCTTTTTTTATAGAAATTTTAATCTTGTTTTAGTAACATTGATTTAGTTTCCATTCATTGCCCATTTTTGTAAAGCGACAGGAGCTTGTTCATCCATTTACCTTTATTCTAATATTTATACTTTTTTATGTTTATTTCTCAGCCTAACCAGACATATTTCAGCATTTCTGGAATGCTGCATGGTAAACTGGTCAGATATTGGGTAAGCTTATGTCCACGGATTTGTCCATTTATACGGGGTGAAACCAATAATTTCTGGTGGCAGAGGGGTTAAGGATTTTACCTGCCTCTCAACGACAATTCCAACCTTAGTTGAAGTTCAAGTCTTCCCTATCCTGGTTATAAGCACTGCCATTTAGTGACGAAGAACTCCTTGGCGTGTAAATCAATACACTAAGTAAAAATTTCTGGTATTATTACTTCAACAATTTAAACGAGCCATATAGTAGTTATGTCATCTACGATTCTTTTTAGGTGACGCCGCGTTACCAACACGATTGGGTCAAAGGAGTACAAGTGTATGGAAACATTACAGCGCCTGGTTAGAATAAGGAAAATCCATTAATTATAAATAAATGGATAGGTCATAGATGTTGGACTATTCCTTAAAATGGGTCTCAAGAATAATATTTAATAATAATCTGTGTGAAAAGTACGATAACGTGGAAACAATCCTGCTCGAGCAAGAATCAAGTGAAATTCAGTTTCAAATATAATTAACGAGAAAAAAGCTAAGGGTTCCTTTGTTTGTTCCAAAATCCCGAATTAAAAGGTACCGTTCAAACCTCTTCAAAATCTAACTGAGTACTCCCCAAAAAATATCGACAAAAAATAAGAAACCAAGATATCACGCTTGAGGAGACGAAGAGCAGTAATTAGTGCACCAAAATTTTGCATTGAGAGACAACTGACTGCACTCTCTACTTAAACGATTCTTTTTCAGAATTTCTTGCAACACTTAAAGTTTGGGTATTCGTGGGTGCTTGACGGGAACATTTCTTTTATTTTTATGTTTTTTTTTCTTTTCAAAGAGCTTGACAACCAGGAAATACAAGTGCAAAACCTACGTGTAGGTTCGTTTCTCGAAGACGAAGAAAGCAACACTTTCAGCGTCAATTTCACCTGGGAACCTCCGCCATTCAAGTTTAGCACTGTGCACTCTTACACTGTGTCTTATGAATTATACGGAGGTTATTCAAGGGAAGAGCTTTCTTGTCCACCGTTACAGATGGACAGTCGCCGATTAGGATGTTCCAAAAGTGGAGATGTAAGTTTGGATTAGATGGGCGTGTGTAATGCAATCCGTTCGTCTTTGGTAAGAGACAATTGAGGATGTCAACTTGTTAATTTTCATTAACCCCACTAGAATAGAAGAAAGTTAGACAGTAGTTAGTTATACACATTTTCCATTTACAATAATATTGAATATAAGAACGAAAGTAACGACGAGAACAAGAATGAACTTTTTTTAGCGATAGCCGTTGTCATAGCGATGGCAACGCCATGTTTTTTTTTTTTGCCATTTGTGTTCATTCAGTAATCCTTTCATTGGTCTCCTTTTATAGAACTTGACATTTCTGCAGATATCTGGAATGTTTCCACGCGAAAGCGTCACTGTGAAGGTATATTGCATTGGTTGCAGTTTGAAGCCCTCTTTTGCCAACAGTGCAAAACGGCATTGACGTTTGACGAAAACTAAAATTCATCAAGAAGTATTTCCGCTTCCAACTTGTGCAGCGTGGGACTTGTCTTAGGAGGAAAAATTTTTCAATACAACCAATAAATCTCTTATATCGGAGAGACACCTCTTTCTCTCGAGCACCATCCCAGGCTTCAAGGTTGTCTCTCGAAGGCACTTCATGAATTGAGTAAAAGCTAATCGTTAAATGTCTGATTTAAAATTTTTAGGTCACGCCCATTTACAGCAACTCATACATCACTGGGAAAATGGCAGAAGAAAGAGGAACTGCGCCTCGTAAGAAAACTTTCTTTTGCACTTCACCAACCAGTTATTCGTTATTAACATTTATTTCAGCTATTTCCTCTGAAAGACTTCATTTAAGGATTATCATAATTATCAATGTGGTAAATAGATTGATCCATGACTCTGTGTAAAACGAAACTTCTATCCCATAGTTTTTTAACTAATGCAAATGGCTACTGATCTTAACTTTGGCGATTTGTATCCTGCCTAAAACAGAACCCAGAGAGGAGCTTGTTCAGGTTAATAGTTTGAAGTATGATGAGATTTTCCCGACTGCCAACAACACTTTCCGCACGACAGTGAGCTGGGAGAAGCCACTTTTCATCCACAGCGATGTACACCACTACAGTTATAAAGTGGTGGCGATAAATTCTCTGTTACGGAAAAGGAGGGAAACGCTTTCGAACACCATGATAACAACGGTAAGAGAAATTATTTTTATCATAAGAAAAACGCCCAAACAGTACTTGCAGTTACCCACAAAATGCGCAGTGAACTCCATGCACTGTACAGGGCAACTGCACAACAAAGATCTCAGACTTGTTGATTCTTAATTTCTACCTCAAATTTTTTGCACGACTTAAAGGGACATCAGGGAGAAGCGGTGGCTTTAGGGTTGGTGCGTTGAACTCCGCGTCCTGAGACCATAGTAATTCATTCTCACAGTGCACAGTGCTAAATGTGTGAAAAGTCTGGCAAAATGCTAGGGGTAACCTTGTGACGGCTTAGTATCCTATTCCCGGGGGGAGTAGAAATACTCCTCGTTGCTTCATGCAACAGAAACTGGGATGAGCATTGGATGGAAAGGCCTCGCTCAAGTTAAGAAGTTTCAAGACATTTAACTCAACCAAGACGCTAGTGAAAATGGAGGCGATTTGAACCTTTTATCCTGGCTAATTTGATCACCAGGAATTTCTGGGCGAATTTCCGAAAAGATCGAAGCAGGCGCACTTGGCGATGTTGGACGCCCATTGAGGCAAATTTGTCCCTCGAACTTGGTCCTAGGTTTTGTTCCAAACCAACTTTTATTAACTCAAATTTTGGTGGCAGTTAAGCTGCCAAAATTTGATTAAGCATACGCATAAATATGATCACGCATACTCATTTTCAAAAACTCCCCTTATTGATGACTCGCCGTCTATGTGGTTTCTCTTCCACAGACTGGTACCAATGTTACGATCAGTGGGATCAGTCGAGTCGATGGAGTCGAATTCCAGGTAATTTAGCACAATTCTTTCGCGTGAGCGAAGCTCAAGCTGTCTCCCCACGTACAAAGGTTAACTGGCGTAAGAAAGTTAGTTATACGTGTAACCGAGATATTCATTAATAACTAGCATAGAAGTTTCAAAAAATAAAGATCGACGATGTGAGTTTCATATGTAAGAGGAACATTGAGATATGACTCTCCATTAGAAGGATAGTGGAACTCTTATCACGAAACTGCTTGGGGCTCTCTATGGTAGGGGAGCTCTTGCTCGCAAGAGCTACAATCGGGGACAAAATTGTTGACAAACTGACCTTTTTAACTTCCTGCTAATTCAGTTTTTTCTCATTTGCCCTGGTTAAGTAAACCTTTTCGCCCCCTTATTCCCGAAAAAATGTGGTTTCGCGATTCCATGAATTTTTAGCTAGATACAGGCACATTGAATGGG
Source organism: Pocillopora verrucosa (assembly GCF_036669915.1). NCBI lineage: Eukaryota > Metazoa > Cnidaria > Anthozoa > Scleractinia > Pocilloporidae > Pocillopora > Pocillopora verrucosa. The sequence continues at coordinate 4,467,972 of NC_089318.1, forward strand.
GGAGGGAAGGTCTTGTCAACCAATTTGTTGACTAAGAGTGTGGTAGAGACAGGAGTGTCATTCTACACATAAACAGGACTCTTCATCATGATGTGTCAAATCATTTTGACACTGATTGTAGCTTTCATCATGGAGTTTACTCATTTATTTGTGCCTTTTCAGGTTACTCCAGTATTCTTTGTGTCTGCGGTTACTGGTGCAGATGCCAAGATCTCGCTTGCCTGGAAATCCCAAACCGGTAAATGTTATACTTTTATTTTTGAAACGAGAGTAGCCGGGAATTTGGCGTCATCCTCTCAACTAACCAGCCTAAAAACTAAAAGTAATCGCCATTTGGTTACTCGTGTTTGATCGCGCTTAAAGTTTGCCTGTTTTCACCATGAGTTCTTACTGACTCTTCGTGATTTAACTTATGATAAACTTGGTTTTGGCTTTGCGACACCCAGTAGAGAAGCATACAAAGAAAATTCTATACAGCTTCATAGAAGAAGAATTGCTAAATTAATATTTTTCTCTTATCGCATTTTACGAACTCCTTCGAGCTCTTTCTTATGTTGAATATTTTCTTACATACATATTTTGCTCCTATGAGGTATATAAAAGGTTCGACTTTGACGACGATTATAGTGATTATTACGATGATGCTGCTGCTGATGACAAGGATGATGATGATTATCATTATTTTTAGATAAAAATCCTGTGTCTGATCCAATGACCACCGCTGAGCTGGCTGGGCTTGTCATAGGAGTGATACTAGCTGTATTAATAGCAACAGGGTTACTCTTTTGGTGTTACCGCGAAAGACAAAGGAAGCTTGGAGCTAAAGGACGTGTCTCTGGGTATGTTGATTTATCGTCTGATAAATTTCATTTATTTTGCATTCATCTTTTACTCATTTACTTTTCACCTTCGCAGCAAGAATGCTCTAATGATTGATCATTGGGAGGTAGATGGAGACTCAGTGACCCTGGAGGAGGAGCTTGGAGAGGGGGCTTTTGGAAAGGTGTACAAAGGGGTCCTCAAGGAATCTACATCACCATCACGCAGACTCTCCATCATGCGTCCCAAACGCCCCATGCGTAGAAACATGCTCAAGCAAACGGAAGGACTTATTGTGGCGGTTAAAATGCTACACGGTGAGTTGAATTTATGTAATCTTCTCATACATAACGCCTTACACTAATCAAGAAAAATAATATCACACCCTGCTGGAGGTGGAAAATTAAGGCAAAGGTCGACTGAAATTATCATTTTTCATTACAGGAATGGCAGATAACGATCAGCGCAGAGAATTTCTTGAGGAGATACAGCTAATGAAAGCCGTAGGAACGCACAGAAATATTGTTAACATGCTGGGCTGTTGCACTGTGAATGAACCAATGTTTTTGCTTGTTGAATATATTCCTTATGGAGACCTTTTGCATTACTTGCGAAAACGTCGAGGAAAGGTATTCACCTTACGCGATGTAGCATCAAGATAGAAAAATAGCTCACTTGCACAATCGTTTTTAAATGAAACTGTGAACGAATCCTGCGTCGAGGATTCCGAGTCATGTGGACACCCTTTTCGGTGTCATTCCTCTACTGAAAGACGTGAGATCAGATATCTCGAGTAATAACCTGAGATGGACTTCCTTACGAATAAGGGATAATTTGCTGAGGGGGGACTTTAGTCAAGTTGATCTTTTTTAAGTAATCAATTAGAAGATTTTGTCTGTTTCATTTCAAAAATGGCGAATTTCGAAACAGTTATGAATCTAAAGAAATAAAGAAAGATGTTTTTCGTCCAATAAAACAAAACAAACAAAACCCTTCCTTTCTTTCTGTAATAAATTTATTCTGATCTGTGTATATTATTTATGTGTAGTAATGGAAAATTATTCTTAAAAGAGTTGATGACAAACTAAAATTTGCAGTCCTAGAAAGTCAACAGGAAAACAGCGGCAATAAGGGTAACAGTAACATCAAAGGTTTTACTGAAAAAGAGAGTAAATGCAGCAAATCCAAAAGAAATGACACGAGTCAGATCTTAGTCAGACCTTAGTTTTTGTCAGCGAGAGCTTTTTAAATTTTCAAGCACCAAACTGACCAGGTAAGAAGTATGGACGGGAACAAGTGCTTGTTAATTGCTTAACTGTGATATCTTTGTGACCAACTAAGGATAGCAATCAATTTCATCCTCCTCCTTTTTTTGATTTCAACCTTTTCCGTTATGTCCATACCATTTCCTTTCAGACCACAAGGAGTGACTGCATTTATGTTAACAACACTGATGCACCAAAAGGTGACGATGGAAATATTCAAATTCTATCATTTACACAATCTGCCAAAACAGAAGAGAGAGGGAGAGAAAATACAAGAATGGACCAAGATGAAGTTCATGAAGACGCTGATGACGACGAGGAGACTCTAAACCCAGGAGACCTCTTAGCATTTGCCTGGCAAATCAGCGAAGGAATGGTGAGACACTGATTCGTTTGAATCAACTCAGTAATAACTTGATGCTTACCTTGCGCAAGGCATGAACAATTGGCTAAATTGTTCGGAAAGTCACAACAGTGAACATCGGACTATTCTCTTAAAAAATATCACACTAACCTTGAGTTAGCGAAGGATTAAGTGATAATTTTGAAGAAGGTCACTAATAGGCACAACAGGATTTTCTATCTTTATTGCTTGACCCTGTAGTTGACTTGTTCTACGCAAAAATGGACTAGCGTTCACGTGCTCGAGCGTGAGTTATCCTAGCGATTTCCTGGGTTTTCAATTGTGATCGAATGTTGGGACGAGTGCGAATCCACCAGCAGGTCGGGTACAAGCCAATACAAACTGGGTTAAAATATGCTGAATTTGGGCACGAATCGACTGAGCACAAACCATCCGTGGATACGAAACGACTTGATGTCAACCGTTAGAGAGATTGGTGTAGCTGTCCTATTATTAGAAGTACTACACTAGAAACGCATGAATCAAATATCATCCCCGATAACAGATCGAAAATTGGAAGAGGATATGTGGAACAAGCACTTAAGGTCATCTGTAAGAAAAGTGTTGTATCACAGCGGTAGTTTTTCTTGCCTCAGTTCTTATTATTCGCCAAAAAATATGGAGCTAGGTCAGGTTTAGTCTTTTTGAGTGAATGCGTATACTGGTAAAGAATTCTTGTGATGTTAGGTTGTTTCTGTCATGGATGAACTCTTTTAAATTATTATTTTTGCTTTTAATCTTGCAGGAGTATCTGGCAAGGAAAGGATTCGTGCATCGTGATTTAGCGGCCCGCAACGTGCTTGTTGGTGATAATAAGATAGCGAAGGTGGCAGATTTTGGTCTGACTCGCCACGTTTATGAAGAGAAGGTTTATCATGCCAAAAGGAACCGAAAACTTCCCTTGAAGTGGATGTCAGTTGAGGCCATCTTTGATCAAACCTTCACAGCTCAGAGTGATGTGTAAGTTAAAGTTTTTATTTAAAATGGCTATGATTTTTATAAGCTGTTCGTAAAAATTTAGTGACTATTGTTCATCTTATTTCAATAACTAGGTGGGCTTTCGGCGTTCTCCTGTGGGAGCTGGTAACATTAGGTAAGGAAAAAATTTCCTCAAATTCTTTTCGTTTATTGATCAATACCTTTGTCCACAAAAGCTAGTTGTACGTAGTTTTTAAGCCAGTCCAATCCAACGTAAATATGGAAGAAAGTCAATAGGACCTCACAGTAAATAGATATTCATGACATTACTGAAGAAATTCCTTTGGCATAGATTAACGATCGGTTATTTCTCAGCAATTGGCTGAGCAAGTTTTGTTCGTGAGTTTCTGATGCCATGGAGCACTGTAGCAAAGCCAAAGCAATATCGTGTGTGGGCCGGACATGTAAAGCGGCAAAAAGCATTTAAGTAACACAAAACAGCTTCTTATACACAACGAGTTTATTAAGAACGGAGAACTTCATTATTCACTGGCACAACAAACGATGCCGACATTCATCTTGAATTACAACCTTGTAGCAAGCCCTGCGAAACATAACAAACATTACCTTGCGAAGCAAAACTCTAAACAGAAACTATCTAACAACTTACCATGATGATGAAGGGACGGCATAACCGAGAGAAATCACAGTTTTAGCATATCATAAACGAGGGCCTTACTACGTGCGATTTAAAAGTGAACAAGCTACTGAAGCACTTTGGTCTTACGCGTACAACAGTGGAATGGACTTAACATTAACGACTTCTTGAGGAAAAGCCGCAACAGCGTTGTACTTGTTTGTGCATTTTTACTTCAATGACTATACCAACTCATTTTATACTGAAAATTTCTTATGCGACCTCTTGCAGGCGGAACACCATACCCTACAGTAAACAACAGAGAGTTGCTTCGTCTTCTCAAAGATGGATATCGGATGGAAAAGCCAGACATCTGTAACGATGAAATGTTAGTAGCCATGCAGGTTATTTTTGTTTGACTTTAAAACATTGATATCGCACATAAATAGAAATTCCAGTATTGATAGCATCGAAAGGGTCTCAGTTTGCAAGAAGACAGCATGATCTGTCTTTCACCTGGTTTAATACCAGTTGACAAAGAAACGAAAAACAGTTTCTTCTTTAGCTGAGTTAAGCTGGGCGATGAAATCATTTCAATGGCTCAATTTACGATATTACTTTGCTCTTACTGTAATATGATTTTAAATTTCAACAATTATCATTTAATCAAATTTATAAAATGCAATGGATGAGGAATTATCAGCATCTGAAGAAACTCTGAAGCGACTAACACCCCTAAATCGAACCACTACAGGTACAAAATGATGAGGGAATGTTGGTTGGAAAATCCTTTCGACCGACCAACTTTTACCCTAATCCGAGAGAGACTGGAGGAGATGATGCAGAAAGACAACCCATATTTGGACCTCAGCGTCCTCGATGAATCTCAGGATTGTTACAATGTGCCGTCTTTTAACAGTTTAGTGGATGAATCTGAAGATGAAGTGTTTGACAAAGAAGAAGGCTATGATTTACTTGAAGAGGACCATAAAGAGATAATCAATGACAAAGATCAGCCTATCAAGGACTCGAATAAAAACGAAACTGCTCCTTCGCCAAAATCTTCAAAGTTTCCAGGAGAGGAAGAAAATGACGAGCCAGTTGATGTAGACAAGATTGACTTTAACAACATTGCTTTTCAGAGTAATGACTTAAATAATCTCAAGGAGGTAAAGGTAGATTTTGACGCTCTTGAAATGGCGCTGTATCGCCATGGCGGTAGGAGATTTGTCTTTTAAGAAGAAATGCTGAGCCAAGGGAACCCCGAGAAAAGAACTCAAGCTGATCAAAAGTAAGAAAGAATCCAACAAGAAATTTGATATCTATCTTTAGAATTATAGTACCTAAAATACTCCATATTTTGTTTCGTTTTCTCACGTCATTGTGTTTTCGTCTAAGTATTTATCCGAGAAAATATTTGCGAAAACCCTAAATTGCAGTTTTCACTTAGGTTTTTTCACTTATATTTTTAAGTGGATTTGCGACTTACAAGTTAAACCAATACCCTTAAGACAACAGCAATTTTTGCATGATCTTTGAGAAAACTGTACACAAATACAGAAAATCCTCTTTTTCATAGTTGAAGTTATTTATGTTAAACTTTGAGAGAACATTGCTGAAAGCACGAGGAAAAAAGTTCAAAATTTGTCTATGATCGTACGTAGTATAATTATAGTAGTTGTTCGAAGCTTAACAACTAAACAGGCTGATCTGGTTTTTTAATTCGGTTTTGTTTAAGCTCCTCTCTTTGCTCAGTAGCTACCAGCGAATAGATTGCGAGTAGCGTGGCCAATCAGACCACAGCATCTGCCATAAACAATTCGTATTACACAGCATTTAATTTCAATTTCTCTTTATTTTTCGGCGCTAAAGAGGCAGATGTTAGACAAACAGTTATGAATCCCAATTTAATTGGGAGTGACGCTGGTGTTAATTTTCAGCAATAACATTAGTCATTACTTCACGGATTTATTACGAACCTACAAAATGAATAGCTCTCAGTTGGCTTGTTAACTTAGTGATAGAGCACTATATCAGTATCATAGAGGTCATGGGTTCAATTCCCGCATACAGGCTTGAAATTTTTCTTTTCAGGCTTTATTTTTACCACTGCTAACGAAGTGTTCGTTACTGCGAAGATCACTCTCATGTTCAAATATTATCATCATTATCATATTTATCGATACCACTACCATCGCACGAGAAAATTATATTACCAGAGCAAGAGATTATAATCTCATGTCTAGAGTTATGATGACAAATTTAGGAAAACGAAATTCAAAATTGAAATAAATAGCATAGCTAAACGAACCGTGTACTAGTAACGAGAAAATGCAGTAAATTTAGGCCAAAATATTCCTTTTGTAATTATCCAATAATGGAAAACCGAACGTAACCAGCAGGATCTGGTTTTCTTTTATATTAAATAAATACCGCTAAAAAGTAGCTTATAAAAGACATTTCAGGTCTTATGAATATCCTAAAAATTGAGAAGGATTTAAATAGAGTCTTCTCAATCCTTTTTGCTCTATTTTATAACCGAAAAAAAACTTAAATTTTCGAATAAAGATGTTTTAGATTGAAAAGTTGTGATTTTTTCCAGACTTGAAATGATTGTTCAAAACAAAAAAATAAACATCTGATTTTCTGAGTGATTACTTGATGTAAAAGAGAAATAAATCCCGGTTTTATTTTTGCACTTAGGGCCCTCAGATATGTAGCGTCTTGTTTAGACAATAAATATAATAAGGGGGAATAATGAAACCAAACATGACAAGGTTTCCGCTACTTTTAATAACATGCAAACGCGTTTTCTTGAAAGAGAAGAGTTTTTATCTTATCACTGGAGCCCAACAATTGTGCACGCATGTTCTACAAGAGGCTCTAACAAATCAGACATGCTCTTGATAGTGAGTGGAAACTCGCCGCCACCATCGCTCACTTGAGAAACAACCGTCTGCAATACAACAAGAAAAGTTTCTAGCGATCAGTGAATAAATCGTGCTCAAGCGAGAACGGAGGAACAAGAACAAAATTGTGGGAATCATCATATTTCAATTGAGATTGCAAACTGAAAAAGCCGGCGACATTTAAATGAGTTACCTAACTGAATTCATTCTATGCAACTTTTCTGAGCAGATGTAACCCGAAAAAACGGATTGGGCCAACGACCTGCTGAAATTAACGCGCTTCACTAAGGGCGGCGACGCCGTGTTGAGAAACCTCAAGAAGAGATCAACCCTTATGATCTCCTGACCTCACTTTGTTCACTAAACTCCACTGAACAATGTCGTCGAAACAAGAGTTCAAACTGGCTAACGCTTTCTTTTCTGTCAACACAGCAAAAGAGACGCTGGCGAGCGGTTTAAGAAGTTAAGCCACGGGATTTTGTTAATGAAAAAATTAAGCAAAAAAAATTTGACTGACTGCTCTGAAAAAGTGTTTAAGATACATCAAATGACGGTCCAGCATAGAATGAAACCTTTTTCGGGAAAAATGTCCTCGGTTACTTCTATAGAAATTATGAGATATCACAGTCGGTGCAACTATTCAACGTCTTCACTTAAAAATTCCTTCCTAAGGACCTGATGCGGTCATTGTTGTGACGGTTCTGACGGACAAGCTTCAGTATTCCCATTGGTGCCCTTTTATTTGATTTACATTCGAAACTAGGAAAGATGAAGAATAGGAAAAAGATATAATTTCATTGTAACTGTACTCAAGCAGGAGGCGGCTGAGGCTAAAGCTGACCCTACCTGAATATTTACGATGACCCGAAAAAACACAAGTCCCAAGAAGAATTTCCAGTTTGGTAGAGGAAGACCGTTTCCAGTGAGATCACAGTACAAAGACAGCAATGCCTCTTCACTAGGTATCCCCTCTGAGTAATAACCTACAAAAAATATTTCCACTCACTTAATCGCTGAATTATTATTCGACAGAAATTCTGAATTTCGTTTTCTCCGAACGAGGATTTTAGAATGTAAAACTGGCAAGATACATTTGCACATAATTGATAAAAAGGTCATCTTTTCCCAACGGCTGGACATCCATTTAAACTTACGAAGATATTTCCACTCATTCAATCGCTGAATAACTCTTTGACACAGAATTTCCGAATTGCGATTTTTCCGAAATAGGATTTCACAAAATAAAAATGGTAATATTCAATTGTGCGAATAAAGGTCATTCGTTCCGAACCGCTGGATAACCATTTTAAACGATACTGTCCATGGCAGTCGGTAATATGTTGTTTCACTAAGTTTTTTCTCTAAAGAAAACATCAGACATCTAGATCAGACTGACGATCAGTTAAACCCCTTCCATACTTAGTTATCCATTGGGGATTGTTGAAATTTCCTGTTGCTTTATTTACAGACTCCTTTTGTGAGTCAATTAATTAATTCACTTGTGTTTTTTCCTCTTTGTCAGGATACCAGTAGTACCCTTGTTAAGATTGTCACTGCGCATGTACAACACATAGGCTATGCGCAAGCTCGTCAACAACGCGTCACGTGACACCAGAGGCGAGAAGTATCTGGAAGCGGCTTCTCGTTGGTAACAACTTCAATACAAGGATAACATCTATCTTAAAGTCATCTTTAAATCTTAAAAAACTCGTTTTACCAATCTTTCCAGCAGGCATAAATTCCAACGCAGCGGGAAAATGGAACGGAAAACAGAAATATGCCAGGTCCTCAAATGGATGCCCCCAGCATGCCCCTTCCCAGTCTATCACGGCCAGCGCCTGAGGCTGAAACAGATAGCACGATTTGGTCATAAAGTGGTCGGAAAAAGATATAAATAAAAGGAGCGGTTCGGAGATCATATTATTAGGAAAAAGGCATGTCCTGATTACGCACCATATAATAAGTAAAATTAGTCTAGTGTCAATCGTTCTATAGACACTAACACCCTAGTTTACTAGTTAGTTACCTGTGAGTGTTTGTTTGTTTCATTAGTTTTATTGCGTACCAGTAGTTGATGTTTATATCGTTGCTTATTGTTACGTAACTTATGTGGAGTTCTTTGTCATGGTTTGGGTGTAAATTAAGACCTTCGGGTCAATCTTGTTATCCACTTTTTTTAAAGCAACTTAGTCGTTTTTTAAGTGCGCATGCCTGCGAAGCCATGCTCCGTTAAGGTAAAGCTATCTTATTTTATTGTAATTTTATTTGTAAGTTTTTGTTTTCTTGTTTGTATTTTTCCTACTCATGTTTAGTACCGTAGGCGTGTAGACGGTTTGAATAAATGATGAGCACAAATATTCGTAACTTCGGTTAACCTCCATAAGGATCGAAGCAATTGCATTTAACATTTTGTAGGTAGAGTAGCTCACATAAAGATGCCATCCATAATGTACGATGTGAAAGGACATAAAAAAGTTCCAGCTACGCGGGATACTTCCGAAGAGTGGTCTTCCCATATCACAAACCTCACCTCAAGATTGCACTCACTAAAAAAGTTTGAGAAGCCCAATGCACTGAGGATCGAGTCGCGCTCTTTCCTTGCCACAACTAAATAGAAGCAGGTGTTCTCATCCACCGAAACGACAGTTTAATCAGCTTACCTTTTGATTGGGAGGTTATTCGTGTCGAGATCCGTACATGAGTACAAACATATTGCATTGTCTTATGAGTTAGTGAAACAAAATGCAAACATATTGTCTGAAAAACATTCTCTTAATTACCTCATTTGGGTGCCAAAGTATATTTGAAATTCTGAAATCTTCGTGATGGATGACTGCAAGTCAAATACCAACCACTAGAGGTTACAAAGCTTCGATTATCAAAGATAAAATTTGAAAGAGATTTTTGGGCTAATCCTTTGTTAAACCGTTGTTCCCTCGTCCCAGTCCTTCTCTCTCCCCCCCTCTCTCTCCCTCTCTCTTCCCCACTCCCTTTCCACCTCCGTTACCTCCTGACTCCCTCTTTTAACTCCCTTGCTCACCTGTTCTACCACACCCTCAACTTGTCGCTCTTTTCCTACCTCCTTTCTCTGCCTCACTGCTTCTCTCGTTCGGTCCGTCACCCTGGCTTCCTAGCTCCCAGGTTCATTCGTCCTCAGCCCCCCTCCGCCCCCCTTCGCACCTCTTCCCTCCCCTCCTCTCCCCTTCCTCACCACTCACTCTCTCTCGTTCACTTTCTCCCTTCCTCTTTCCATCGTTCCTGAACGCAAATATCATTGGAGAAGCTCATATCTATTTTTGCGAAGATTACGAAATGTCGAATAAAGAACAGTTGCACAACGTTTCTTACCAGGTTTCTCGCCATCGTTGGGTTTTTTGTCTCTCAGCCACTCCATTAATCGATGAGCTTTAGGATTGGACTTCCTTTCTGTCTTTTTGTAAGCTTCAAACAGCATATCCATCTGAGAAGCAACATATTTTCCCCATAATTATGTGAAAGTTCTTATTATTCCTCCCTTTTAAGCCCTTCTTACTATCACGCTCTCCTTTTAAACAAACTCCCCTCTCTCACATGCCCCCTCTTTAACAAGCTACCGACTCTAACAAGCTAGACCCTCTAGCCAGCCCCTGTTCTAATAAGTTCCCCTTTCCAATAACTACCTTTTCTAACAAGCTATCCCTTCTTACAATTGCAACCTACTCCCTCTAACAAGCTACCCCCTCCGACAAGCCCCCTTTGCTAAGAAGCCCCATTGCTAATAAGTTTCACTCTAAAATAATCCCACTCTCAAACAAACTTCCCCTTCTTTGATTGTTCCTCTGCCCAAGAACCCCTTTACATTATACCTCCCCGTCCGAAGTTTCAAGTTTCTAATAAGCTCCCTCCTCTAACGTCCAAGCATTTCTTGAGGGAGAGCTTTTTTTAAAGTTTTACCCACCCTCTGTTTTAAGACGTCTTCTTTGTCACCGATTCCTTCTAAGTTAAGCTGATCCGTATCCAGAGACTGAAGTTGCGCTAAGGCGCGTATCGCAGCTTCAAAAATGGCTTTTGTCTGGTCCGCAGGGACGCCGGGTAAATTGGCATCCGGGAACTGACGACCCTGTTGAAATGTAATGTTGAAATGCTGTCCATCACCATTTATTATTCGACATACATTAGACATAGGATCGTTCACTGGAAGTCGCATTGTATGATTTTGACCCAAAAAGTATAGCTAGAATCTAGAATTGAGACTCAAGTGGAACAGTTAAACAGACTTTGCAATAGCTGCTGGCTAGCATAACGTTTTCCTTCACCGTAAGTCTATGCCTTAGTGGCATGCAGATTGGGATATGGTTTTATTCTCTTCTTTTTCAAGTGAGCAGTCTTTGAGATGCGTAACAGCACTGTATAGATGTGCATGTCCTACTGTAAGTACCTTTCAGCAACATCAACTTCAATAGCTGACATTATAACAATTTATAACAATTTACTGTCCATACTGTGAAATATGGCACGCGATGCTCAATTGAATAAAATTGCTGATATGCCTTCATTTTCAGAGTGCTAGAGCACAACTTAAGAAGTCTAGTGACTACCTTTCATGGCCTGAGTTACTCAGGAATATTCTCCCCACCCCCTAAAAATACTACCTAAAGCATCTAGCTGTTATTAATATACATGGTTACTTGATCAGCAAAAACGACGAGACGTTTGCATCGTATGCTGGAACAAAAACAGCTCATCTGAGAGAACATCGCGATAATCTTTTTACCTTGATGTACTCCATGATGTAAAATTCCTGGCCCATAATTGACTTGTCCTCACAAAAGAGGTACATTTTCGGCACCGGAAAAGAGGCCTCTCCAAGAGCGGACATGATTCTATGCTCAACGTCGACCTGCGCGTATTAAATTGAAAACGTCCATGAAAAGCCAGATTATACTCCCTCTACCCTGTAGTTTGAACTGATGCAAGAACAGTACCTTGTGAAATCCTGCATAAATCTGGAATGGTGCCTTGTGCCTCAAAACGAAATCTTTTCCATTTTTTTGAAGCAGAAAGGTTGGATTCGACGTTCCAGTCCTTTTCATTGCATCAATAATACAAATATAGAATGTAATCGGTCAGTGGTGCAGGCAACAAATTAAATATGTGAATATTGACCTTTTTGACCGGTTGTTGATGTCTGCTGGACTAATAAATCCTCGTTGTTAAATGGAAGTAAAAACATCACAAAGAGTGAAGCCTGTATAAAGAATTCAGGCGTCCACAAGACTTCCTCCTTCCCCCCTACTCCGCCCCCTCTCCTTCCCTCGTATGCTCCATTCTGTAGCGTAAAGCGGTATACCTGGCTAAACCAGTTTGGTTCACTCAAACAGTGTACATGAAAAAGGTGTTTTCTGAGTCAGAAGCCTTCCACCGGAATTGAACCCAACGAAGTCCAGTCCACATGTTTAGGATTCTTACTAAGTGGGTTATTTTCATTAAATATTTGTTTTTCCAGCATAAGATTTTTGTCTTTTCACAAAATTAAACGATTAAACGAAACGTCTAATAACTTGAGGATGGTTTGGAAATCGGTTTTGCCCAACAACGGGCATTAAACATCTTTTTGTAATCGGCCATTTCGGTGTGTATGCTTGCCTTATCGTCACGAAATCCCAAGCGCTTTAGACGATTCTAAATACCTGCCTCATTTGCGTAATATATGCTCCTTTGATTGAAAAGTGATATTTAATGAAATCAGTGTTCAATGTCGCATAGCGAATCGTGGAACCGTGCAATATTTCATGATTTCTTGACTCTCTGTACCATCAAATTAAGTCATGAAATGCAATCACAGCCTTTGCTACAGAAATGTTTTTCTTATCGAGCCGATTTACTCGGAACCTATACTTTGTGATTGCAGTCATTGCAATTGTAATTGCGGTTCGAATTTTGCAGCGAAGTCAATCGACTAGCGATTCAATGATAAACAAATCCTGACTTTCCTGCAGCTTTTCGTGTCTCCTACCTGAATTTGAAAATCTTTAGTTCCCCATCGCCTTCAGGAAAATCCACCAGATTTTTTTTAAGGAAATCGTGAAGTTTTGAGCTATCAAACGTTTGCTCCTCCATTCTTTCTTTGTCAAGTAAATAACTTTCGTGACAAGGCACTTTTAGTTTGACGTCAATGGCGTTACATGACGTAATTTCATCACCCGTCAAAATATGTGAATAGTGGGTTCTTATGTTCCTCTGTATCATTCACTATTCCACATCTTTCAAACACTGCGCGAAACTAAACAAATTTTTTAATAAAGAATTACGTTTTACCCTCAAAACCTTCTCACGTCAACGGTTCATTGCCAAAAGATCAACGGGATTTGAGAGGAAATGAAGTTGAATAATGACTGTCAAAGCGTAGTCCACAATACCTTGCAGTCCTTTTCCTTAACATACTAAAAAGAATACCTCGTCTGTCTCTGTAAATCGACATTTAATCACTTAAATTCAAGTTTATTTTAACGCCACATTTAAATTGCGCTTTCTTTGTAAACTGAACAGAAATATATCTAAAAAACTAAAAAACTGGTCAAGGAACAACTTTTAAGTTTTACAATTCACTTAAATGCTTTTTTTTTTTTTTGAGGTTGTGGTCGTACACTACGGTCCAGAATAAATATTTTTGTTATAGAGAATACGTTCAAAATTTTGGAAGCAGAGATTGTTTAAATCTGTTTCAATATCGCCTAGGCCTGGTTCCACAGTCCACCCTTTCTGGTAGATCACAGTTCATTGTATCGGCACGGAGGAGCTGGGGAGGGGAGCACTTCTGACGGTGGGCTTTACCGATGTTGCAGATGATGAACCCCGCGCAGTCGTCAGGGTCTGGGTACGTACCACTTTTTCGATTTGCACAGAAGTCTGAACCAGCTTAAAAACAATAACCAAAAAGCATGAGTGTCAGAAGTTCATATCTAACACAACTAACCACAACAGGACAAAGAAAATGTTTAAGTGTTGTTAAGTAGTTCTTGCCTTTGTGAAAAGGTTCATCGACCAAAAAGTCACACCAAGACAAAGAACCCTACCTGCTCCTCCCCCAGAAGCTGTGCCAGGGGCTGTGACACCTCCTCCTCCTGTGGATGGTGATGGGAGAGGGGAGGGTGGGGGTGGAGGTGGAGGGCGAGGGGGTGGCTGAGGGGAGCTTGGACCACTGCCTTCACCTGGAACTAACACAAAGAATTACGTCAGAGTACTTAGCATTAAGTGACGTTAATTTTTACGGAAAAGCTAAACCTTAGCTCACACATTTATTTATGGTTCCATACTTAAGGACATAAACGATTTTGCAGAAACCCCACTAGGTATCGAAAACACGAAAAAACAAACCGAAGGGAAGAGAAACAGATAAGGAGTCACACAGACAGAAAGAAAGACAGACAAGCAGTGCGACAGAAAAGCTGGCAGTTAGACCTGGAAAGACGGTCAGAGAGAGAGAGACACCGTTTGTTGGTGTTTTTGGTGTCTCGTCTCGTTGGTGTCTCAGTGAGTCTAACAAACATATGTTTCTCCAACATTCAAAATATTTTAAAAGTATTAAGTTATTCCATTAGCAGGAGAACATCAGCAACTCACCCATCCCCCCCGAGGGATACGGTGGTTTGTTTCCTTGACCCGTGCATTTGATACTTGATGGGCCGGCTGCAAGAAAGAAAAAACAAAAAAACGCAATGATCAGTGATAATATTAATAATCATAATCATAATCATAATAATCATAATGATAAAAATAAAAGCAATGATTATGGCAATAATAATGGTAATAATGATAATTTGTGAACTCATAACTCTCCGACTCATCGCTGTATATTATAGAAAAATTCACTACCTGAGGAGAGAAATCGATGATTTGTTTCGGAGTTTTGGCTAGCAGGTTTGACTTATTTTTCCTCTTTTAGCTCTCAGAAGTCTCTGATGATAATGATTACCCACCACAAAAACTCGAAAACACAGGTAAGGCTTTTGAATTCAATCTCGTTGGAGAGCACAACACAAGATTTTATGTCAATCTTTAATCGACATTTAAAAAAAGAGGACGGATTGACACCCTATCTACCCTACCCGCACGCCTCACCCTAACATCGTACCTCCAGCTCCAGATCCAGAAAACTGCACATTACTCATTATATTATTATCGTTTTGCATAGACTGTAAGACAGCTTCCCGCTGCTCTCCCGTCACCGCCGTCACTCGTACAGTCATGGGAAAATCCACTTTACCCAGGCCATCTCCCACAAAGTGGTTGTCACTTGTCCGTTTCAGACAAGAATATTTTCCGTTCTTTAAAATTTCCATCCCAGCAACTGGAACCCTTCAAGTAAAGAAAAAGCCATGCAAATACAAATTTTGGATTTTAAATGCTTTTGTTTTTAGCTTTCTTTGTACTCAGAAAATTTTTGGTAATTTTAGCTCTTTAGAAAGATGGATAAGATAACTTTGGTAAAGAAATAGAGAAAGGGGGCCTCGCTCACCATGGAGTCTCTGTGGCTCAGTGGTAGAGCATTGGAGCGTGGAATCCGAAGCTCTGAGGCTCGATTCCTCGTGGAGATTTAGAATTTTTTCTTTGTCCTACGCTCGTGACAACACGAAAAAACATCTTTCTCTACTACAGCTCTTTTATCCAAGAAAGATCTTTCTCTGGGTAAAATTTATCTCTAGAGTGCAAGTTAAAAGTACTTTTAGTCAAAAGGACATTAATTTTAAATCATCACAAAACACGAAAGAAAACGTGAAAACGGAGATTTATAACACAGATGTTCTTGAGAAGCACACAGTCAGAGAGAAAGCCTCATTAACTCATACCCCATTCAAACCAGCAAAACTTGTTTAGATAAATCGGGTTTAACAGAATGAAAATCATAAGTAGAAATTAAAAAACCGAATTTCAATCAGATTCAAGTAATCGCCAACTTTTAATTTCATTGTGCTACATCTGAAGCCGACGAAAATCGGTTTAAGTAGCTTCTATGATGAGAAAATGTCAAACAGTTTTTAAAAAAAATTATCATTGTTGTCCTGCAAATCTGGTTGTAATGATAAAGGATTGAGGAAGGAAAAACTTACTTGGTGTTTCTAGCTTGAAGTTTAACATACCAAGGGTTATTTTCAGTGAATCGAAACATAATGTTCCCATTCTTTCCCGGGACAGTGGGACAGTCAATGGCTTTTGTTTCGATCTCCCATCTGCCGTCACCCGGGATGTACAGGTCATAGCCACCTGTGTTGAATAAAAAATGAGTAATCACTGATACAAAACAGCGTCTGATGATTTAGTTCGGTGTGGGTGACTCATAAAGTACCTATTTGCATTTTTCAGATTACCATGACAGTTACTTGGTCTCCATTTGTAGATTTTGGGTGTGTAGAGCCTTGGCTCAGGAGACGAAGAGGTGGTTCAGTGGTCTGGGTTCCAGCTCTGTTCAGTTCACCGCGTCGTTTTCTTGGGTAGGTACTTTAACCTTATTTCCCCTTTCTGTGCCTCCTACAAATCATCTTATAACGACACAAATCTAAACTACCTTTTCCACATCCGCCACACAGATCATGAACAACGGCTTTTATGACTCCAGTGACAGGATCTGACCCACTTCCTTTCCCTGAGCCTTTGATTTCCACGCACATTCCACAGCCAAGGGAGTTCTGGAAGTCATATGCACCGGCCGCTACTCGTATCCAGCCAGGCTGCGAGGACATTGGAGAGAGTGGATCCAAGGAGCATGCGCCACCTCCGGGATAAACGCCATAGTAGGTAGCCTGGAAACGAGTGAAGTTTGTAGTTAAAGAAGCTTCGCTACTTCACTGTGAATTTCTATACATGTGATTTCTGCCAACTCAATCGAAATTGTGAGACAGCGAATATAGAACATGAAATCGAGAAGAAAAAGTCAATGATTTTTTTTAGGCATGTTTTGGACTTAACACTCGTTTTTTTTTTTTTTTTTCCGTTTTTTTTGTTATGAGCTTCGATTTATCTTATTGTGGGCTACCAAGGCTACGCTACGTTCTCGAGTTGAGGATAGGATTCGCACTCGCAGCAACGAGACTATTGCTTCATTCTCTTTCGGTCGTATTTTCTTTCTTAAATTAGCAAATGAGTACCATAATGTTTTGAAAATCGTTTGTTTATTGATAAAACTATTTATTGTTTGTTTATTTCGCCGTAAAATGATATCAAATACCTCCAGAAAAACGAATTGTGTTTTCTTACCTCCGACTTGAAAGTCGCTTCATATCTGTTGTATATATTTTCAGCATTGGATACATCAGTGTCTCGTTTTTGAACAACATGGTCCTTTAAAATGAGAAATAAAAATTGTTATCAATAAAGGGCAAAAATTACTGAGCGCTGATTGGTTGAGAGAGAGGGCATTTTTTTCTTAATCGAGGGCATTTTTAGTAATCAAGAGAGGGCATGATTACCTTTTAATGATTGGCTAATCCGTTGCATAGCAACCGTTCGTTATCTTGAAATTTTGATTTTCCTTCGTATAAATTTTGCCCTTTATTGATAAACAAGTAATCCCATGAGACCTCGTACTATTAAGGATTAATTGCACTTGAGTTTTCAAAATTTTTCACGCGACTCGGGCAATTTTGGAAAATTTTGAAAACTCTCGTGCAATCAATCCTTAATAGTACTTGGCCTCATGTGATTACCTATACAAAGCAATCACAGGAGAGGTGATTTCAGATCGTTCTTTTAATTTTCTAAACGTGACAGGTTACCTCTTCAAGGGTGTTAGCGGAAATTTCCTCTACATCTGTGCAAGTTATTTGCTGGAAATAAAAGAGAAGTTTTTATATATTCTTGATTACACTGTTATTTAAATTGCTAACCACTTCTTCGAGTTTAAATACGGCTCATCGCCTCGTTGAAAGCACCGTGCCAAAAATGAATTCTCACAAAAGTGACATACATTGTAAGAACTTATAAACTACGGCATCCTTACCTTTAGAAAAAAGCAAATGACAAGGACTGTCAGATGTTTGCCAAGTCTTAGGTTTATGTCCATCGAAACACTGCTAGACTTAAACAAACGCCATAAATAAAATTAATGACTATTTATACGGTTTGTTACTTTTGTATTTAACATAGAGTAGTTTGATAGCGTTCGCACGAGCTATTACCTTTACGGCGTCCAGAGTTATAATAACTTGCATCGAGTCAGTAAATTTAATTGCTTAGGGTTGCCTTTTTTCTGTTAAACAAAGGCACTTAGAATACATTCAAGCCACAAAAAAATTAATAATTATCATATTTCATTACTGTCGCTTGGAACAGGTGATGGCACTGTAGATTCAATTGAAGCGTCAAGTATTAAACGACATGTTTAAACAAGCGATTAGAGTAATTGAAAGTTAAAACAAATCGTTCATTGTGAAACAATGTCTGTAATAAAGAAGATGACTAAAACGTAACAATATTCAGTCACAATACGAAAAACAGGAATCGTAAACAAACTCTAATAACAAACATAAGGATGAACCAACAGCAAAATTGAAAAAAGAAAACCCTACTATATCGGTTTGACGTCGTACCTCAAGGCTATTTTTAAAAAAATATCGCATTTTGAGACTTCTTCGGTTCTAGATTGCACAAACCCTCACATCGACCACGATACATGCATCCTATGTACTAATCACTTCAACGTAGCTTTCGTAGAAAACTACTGCGGACTAACTGAAAACTTATCTTTTTTCAGTCCTGAAAGTAAGATTTTCAGTGAAATACAACAGCAACTTTAAGATAACGAAAAGTAATGAATTATGACAACAAAAACAAAAATGACAACAACAACCATGGCCGGCTTTCATTTGTTATATATAGTGATATACTGATGCATTTGAAGAAAGCATGCAATTGGGTGATTCAATTTTCTTTTGATTCTGGCATGCTATAACATCTCAGAATTTTTTCCCTTAGCTAAAAGACTGTCTTCAGGATTTCACAACTATGTGCTTCCCTCGAAACTTGGCTCTCATTTTTCAGACAATTATAACCCACCTTCTTGCGTTCAGTATCGAATGTTCACGGGAGTTGCCTAAAAGGTTTTGTGCTTTTACTTTTCCTTTATAGCAAATAAACGAACTTTCTGGAAAGGGTGCAAACAAGGGATTACGTGTACCGTGATCAAACCGCTGACCGTTAGTTAACCGCCGGAAAGCCGCAACAGACTGGGAAAGACTGGTTGGAATCGGATGATGAGAAGGATGAGTACAAAGACATTAAGGCGATGAGAACGAATCACATACATAAACATCGACTGTCACACCACAACACAAAATAAAAGTGCACTGAAATGAAAGGAATCTCGATGACCGAAAAAATCAGCGACCCAAATGCCAAATGAGACCTGCGAGATGGCAAACATCATTCTCTCTTGAAGAATCCACGTTTACTTGAAAAATTCGTAGATGCAGTGGATCCTAAAATTGAGCCAAAAAGAACAACTGACAAACTGATCGCTTACCTGATTGCTTGTTAAATCTAAGATTATCGTATTATGATTAAACAACAATGAACCTTATTAAAGCTGACGAATTTTTTAATTAGAAACCCTACTTTGTATCGTATTTGTTCTTTTACAATGGCACTTGAAATTCCAGTAAGCCACCTAAAACCACCAGAACTAATCAGATCATTGCCGGCTGTCATTTGGTAAAAATAAATATAAAAGGGTTTGAAGGTATCTATGTAAGTGAAATAATATCATCCAATATCATCCAGTCGCCAGCGAGAAGCAATTAAAGAAATTGCTAAAAAAAAAAACCTGAAAAAAAAAAATGAAAAAAAAAACCTTGATAAAAGCGCTAGTAGCAACAGAGCTACGAAGCCAAATGTCGGGATCGAAGCAAACTTTAGGGGCTTCTTCATTCCTGTGAAATGATTTGTTGACCTCAATTTAATGAAACAAGTTATCTTTGACCTACGGATGGTAAACACATAATGATATGATCGCAGGTAAGGTGTAATTTAAGAAATTGCAGAAAAGCAGCCGGGAAAAAAAAGACTCAGGCTTCGACAGAATTCGAACCCAGTAGAGCCCAATTTAGGTATCTGGAGGGCCTACCGACTGATCTACGAAGCCAGACGTCGGGAGCAAAGGAATTTTTTCGTTTGTTATTCGTTCCTGTAAAGGAATCCGATTGCAATAAAATGATTTCATTCATGTAGTTAGCTCGACATTCGTATGTGCGTACATTAAAAAAACTTGACCTAATGTGCAGTTTCATTCAAGTAAAAATCGTAACTTTAAGCTGTTAGCCATGAAGGATTTTAAGATGCTTCTTTTGAGTCAGTCGTATCTTGAATGCTGCCAGACAGAGGTGGAGTTTTCTATACTAATGTCTGAGCACTTTGTAGGCTTCGCGCCGTCTGGCGGGACGCGCAATTAAGCACATAGTGGTAAAGGGCCCTTCCGCACTAGCTACCAGACGCTGACAAAACTTTTATCCCTTCACCGAAAATCACATCAAAATTTTGTGTGCTGCATATATCAGCACCCCCCGGGGAACCCCTATACATAAGAGGGCGAGGATGCCGGGGATTTCGAAAACGACCCCTATATATATAAGTCTTATCCGTGTGGGAGGGGCATCAACTGATGTTTACCCCTAAAAAGTAACAATTTAAACACAAAAAATTGAAAAATCCCAAAAATAAAAACTCCTTTATCGATGTGCTCTGAGGCTCAAGTCAGATGATTAAAGTAGTCCTAGTAATGCTTATTTCAGGTATTTTATTGAGCGGAAAACACCCTACAAGGTACCAGCTAGGTCTCTGGTAGTCCACTGAAGTTTGAGACACCGTAAAAGGTACCAGATCACTGATTTTGACCCCTGAAAGGTACGACAAGCATCCTCACCCATTTCCGATTGCCTGGGCTCTTGGCAAAAAGTAATACCCAAGCGTAATATAATAACCGAAACAGCTCATTGGTCTAATAAAATCATAAATAAAGAAGGTAAGAGTGTTGTGTTAGATTTTTTTTTACAAATTGTAGTGATTTATGCCAATAAACGGTGGCGACAAGCAGGCACACCATGTATATTTCATAGTCGCTAGCAAGTAAATTTTGCCGGACTTTGAGTTCGTCTCACGATAGAACAACACAAATACACAAGGAAATTTTACAGTAATTTTTTAACCATCCTTTTGTCTTTTAAAAGGTAGAAGCTCAGTAGATTCTGTCATATCGGTCATTGTTGAAACTGTTTTTGTTTTGATGCTACTTTTCGACATAGAAAAAGTACGTCAGACAAAAATATTCACCAAAAAGTAACTATTTCTTTGCCAGCTTCAATAATGACAGGGGATTAAGTTTAGATGATAAAACAAAGGATTATTTTGACGGAAATACCGGAGGTCAAATGAATTCGTTGCATGACGTCACACAACTCGGGTAATATTCACGGTGAAAATTTGCATATTTGAGCGGTCGAACGAAAAAAATATTTTCTCGAAAATTAAAATATATTTTCAAGAAAAAACTACACCACAATTAGGACATGTTGAGCTACAAAATACGAAAGTAGGAGTGAAAGCAAGTTTTGGGTGACTTGCCGCTCTTTGTCTGATGCATTTTGACATTAGCTGTTAAGTTGTGCTACAATAAGATTTCTTGTTATATTGGTCTGCATGAGGAATGGTTCCTAATAAATTAAAGTTCACACGGCAACCAGGTGGACAATCAGACATGGTTTAATGCTACTCTGGTTTACAGATTTAATGAATGTAACCCAAGAAAGAAATAACGTCTTCGGTTACATTCATTAAATCTGTAAACCAGAGTAGCATCAAACCATGTCTAATGGTTCCTAATTCTATTTTCTTCGGCCTATATGGAAATCTAAACATGTGCTGATTTATTGTCTGAAGTTATTTTTTAATCATTGGTGGTAGCGCAATTAATTTGGATGGATTTCTGGAACACAAAGTTTAAAATTGCACGTGCAGAGATATTTTTCAACTCATTCCGTCGCCGACGTGGTTTGCTCAAGGATTCTTCTCAGAAAGGTAAGAGAGGCTAGTGAATTTTAAATCAATCTTTCACTTTAGTGTTAGACTCGAGCCTGTGAACTCGGCCTTCGAGATTAGGCTCTGCGCCATACTATAGCAGGGTAGAGTTGAGCTCCTGTATTGCCTGATTGGTTATATATATATTGAGTATGAAGAGACCTAAGCTAAAAAGAATTTAATTTTCTCTATTCGCCTAACACTTTTAATTTGCCCCAGAGTTGACAGGAACTGACAATCAAACGAGAAGGATATCTGACACACTGCCGTATGTTGTTCATCCGTCGAGGGTCGATGTACTAACAAGGCTACACTCATATTTCAGAGCTGATGTATCTATACTCATTCTTGGCTTTTCATTTTGACTAATCTATGCTACAACGGATCGTTCAGTTTTTCGTGTACCACTCTTTACAATTCGTGAACGAGTGAAAGTAATCGAAAATGGGAGTACCCATCAGCCAGGGAGAAAGAAAGTTCAACGTAAATGCCACGTGGACCTTTTCATAATATGACATTAGTTTTCATTTTCCCACTCTATTAATTTGAATTTCAAATTTAGGGAACTTCTTTGTTTACAACTTGTTCGTCGATCAATTGGGGAATCAGAGATATCCATGTACCTCTTAGTAAAATTCATTTACACACTGATGTGGAAAAATTAAGGAAAGATTCTCTGGAAAAAAAATCAAAGTAAACATGGTTGATCTTCAATTATTTTTGGTGTGACTAGTTGCTCCTGATCACTTCCGTAGAAAAAAAAGCAATAAAAGAACTTGAATCATTTTCATGTTTTCAGGAGCCTATGTCAGGGTTTTATACACGGTCACTCAAATATATCACTTCATTTGTTGCGGACCTTCGATCTATCACAGGCGCTGAACACGATCATTGTAAGTTGAAAACACGATTCGAGATGTTTCGTAAATCGAACTTAAATTTCGTCTTAATTTGCCTCTTGCTTCAATCCACCGCCTCTGCGAGCGTCAAACCCAAAAATTTCAGTGGCGTTAAGTCCAATTTCAGTAACAGTCACGATTTACCAGAGACAGTGGACCAAACTTTTAACATCAACAACTGGGGGCTTGGAAAAATTGAACGAAAACTGCTATTGGACATCAAAGTCAAAGTTGATTCAATCTTCTCCAAATGCAAAGGTATGTTTGAACACCTTAACATAGGCGCGTCGACGGGTAAAATTATTTCCATGGCTCTAGGAAAATTCTTACGCAGCAGCTTCATGATATTTTTGTTGCAATTGTCCCACTTCTGTTTATTGTTATTTCAGCGACCATTTCAGAGTGTCCAAAAGGCTGGGTTTCGCGTGGAAAGTCATGTTACCTCGTGATCGACGTTCTAGTCTTGAAGTGGAGTGAGGCGCGAAGAACATGCCAGAATTTGGGAGGAGACCTTGCCATCATCAAATCTGCCATTGAAAATAAATTCATCTTTGACTTAGTGAAAAAGCAGAAGACAGTCACATCCTATGGCGTATGGCTTGGCCTCTACAGGAAGGCAGACAACAAGTTCTACTGGGTAGACGGCACTCCAGAGGCAGGGCAGTATTCTACCTGGGCAAAAGGGGAACCAAGCTCTTTTTCCGAAAAGTGTACGGTCATGTATGGAGCCACGAGCCTCCAGGGAACTTGGAATGACTTATCATGTAACCGATCGTACTCACGCAATAATCCAGTCATTCTTTGCCAGAAAAAGGCCAACTGAGGTAGCTGCCAATACCTTTGTCATTGTTTTTTATTAGTGCAGTCAATCGTTGCAAGATTCCATTAGAGATACAGATAACATGACGTATTGCCTGTTAAATCTTTGATCCTGTTGTTGAGAATAAACTTGGTGATGGGTGAAAGCTGACGTGTGTTTCAATCTTAAATTTCCTAGAGTATCTTTTCACTCATTTCAAATGGGATGGGGGAAGGGGACAGGAGAGAAGCACTCATTGAATCACATTCTCCTCGATCTTCCAAATTGAAAAAAATAATATAAACAAACAAAAACCTTAAATCCGCAGGTGAATCAAGAGTCCTTTCATGTTCACTGCAACCAGATCACCTCACTCGAAATATCCATCTAAAATTGACCCCGCTGTTTAATCTGTTTATATGATTCGGAAGTTAAAAAATCGAAAAGTTTCAAAATATGGCGTTTTTTTTATTACATTTCGAACCGCAAAGGAAAGTCCAGTAAGACGTGCCAAAAATTTCGCAAACTAAAACTCCTGCAATTTTGCACTGTTATATTTGTAGGAGCAAGCACCACCCCAGATATGTTTTAATACTAATCAGTCTAATATTTGTAATAATTGACAGAACTGGTTGAGATCGAACTTTGCAAATATCGATGCGTATGACTGTTAAGTCCTGCTTTGACTGTCACTGGTTTTTTGTTTAAATCATCCACTAGACTAGTATCTCTTATCACCTTGTAAGAATGAGTAAGGAAAGAAAATTATCGTGATAGGAATCGGACTCGATCAGTAACAAAGAAAACTATGTGTAGCCTCTAGTCACTCCTGAGCGCTGTCCACTAAACATCTTGCAACATAATAATTGTAGATATATGAAAATCATTTATTTTTTTTGAGAGGGCACGGCAACGAATCTTGCAATCTGATTGGTTCTTCACCCGGTCAGTATTTTCCTATCTCTGCCCACGGGCCACGGTAACACTTTCGTGAGTCGCCAAGTACATCCCAACTTTGGTTGCCATTTTTCATAAATATATCTCGTTTTTCCGGCTGGGCAGTATTTTTAAGCAAACACGTCGGTCACTACCTCAAGCCGATGATTATGAATCCTCTCTTTTCTCTCATTCAAATCACTTTGGTTGACGTAAAAATATTGGTTTCAGAATGAATTTGTATAAACAATAGTGTCATTACGTTGGTTGACAAGCGGCCTAAAACCCGTCTGCAATTAATCTTAATCGTTCACAAAAAGTACCTAGAAAGTTAAAACGCGAGGTATTTGGTTACAATTAAACTGAACGATGGAACTTTCATTCATTTAATACCTGAATTTTCTCAAGCAATTTGTTCGCCTACGGCCTCGGGCAGTATTTTCAAGACCGAGGTCACAGTTTTTCACCATACGGACCGACCCTTAGCCGGTAAATAACATATATATATGTGCACTGCGGTGAAGAAACGCATATAAGAGATTCTCGCAGCCATGAACACTACTGAACTAGTATTTGAAATGAGACCTGAAAAAAATTCAGGGCCTGAATTTGTTTCTTCCCCGCAGTGCACATATATGATTTTCATCACTTGGATGGTTTATTTGGACCAAACATAATGACCTGCTCCCAGTTGGCTTGTTAGCTCAGTTGTCAGAGCGCTTCAAATCCCGTACGGGCCTGAATTTCTTTCAGGTCTCATTTCAGCTACTAATTTAGTAGTGTTCATAGTTGCGAGGATCTCATATCTTAAAACATCTTGAACATCTTCCTAATTTGTCTGTGGCTAATTTCATTTTTCGTTTTAAGACTTAAATGGTGGATAGATTTCCAAAGCTTATTGGTCAGTTTTGGTGTAGTTCTGTTGCGTAAAGAAACTCGGACTTACTGGCTGACTACATATCAAGTTTTAAGGGAAGCTGGTCTTGTGATGTTTACAACCAAAATAGCGTCGTAAAAATCATTCATCAAACTTGACTCACACTTCATCTCGTGGCTGAATAAGATATTTACTTAAAGGAAGTTTTATGCAGAACACACCTCCAACATCCAGGCGCGCTTAACCTGCGAGCAATCAGCTCAACGGCCCGAACGGTTTCGTCGGCGGTCGGGATAGTTCGATTTGACGATCAAAGCGAGCCGAGGAGAGGTCTGTGAGGGGACTTGTTAACAGGCTGGGCCAGCGGCTTGAGGATCCTTGCACTCAAATGTGTCAGTGCCCAGTCAAGTATTCAAGTATTCTTAGCACTAAAAGGCACAAAATTTCCCGCCATATTGAGTAGGGATTCAATAGAGAGTAGATAATTTGTGAATGACTTCTGAAGCATTAAAGTGAAGGTTTAAGGAAAAGGAATGATCAGTAGCATGGTATACCAAGATGCTACATCATTCTTTCCAAATTTGCCTCGTCATTCCAAAATCTGAAATTTTTCAGCGAAGCTCTATTAGAAGGGTCCCAATGGGATGATGGTTAACGACTAACTTTTGTAACGCTAAAATTTCTCAATTTTTTACGTCTGACAGCAATTTTTTTTTTGCCAATTTTTGGCGAACTGTTAACTCCGTTGATACCTTCTATTCGATAGTCGAAATGATATTCACGGTTCAGTAGAGCTTTTATTTGCGGAAGAACACACTCGCACACAAAAATTATTGATATACTTGACGTACGACTGTGTCTTCTGTATTTCGGTCAAGGTAACAAGCCTCGGTTTCGCTAGTTTTTACGTTGTTGAAAGCGGTCTTTCATTTGATGACATTACAAGATGAACACGCAAATCTCGCTCGTCATCCAACTATTATTTGGATCACTACTCATGACTGTATTTCAGTTTTGAAGGACTTTCATACCGCTTCTTCTATTGTAATGGGAATTTTTAGCAGTATTATGGGTTTGATCAGTCATCTTATGACCCTCAGTGACATGCACTCTTGAAGCTCGATACATCTTCATTACTGCACAGGGCTGGTTTATTATTTTTTTTTTGAGAGAGAGGCAGCTGGACGAAATGAGTAAATGCCCAATATAGTGTTATATTCACGACACATTCTCGTGTAAGTAAGACGCAAAAGTTATTTAATTCACCACGTGGTGTGAGGAACAGCAAAAGTACCATCTATTCAGCCCCCACGTCACACCTCTCGACATAGGCATGATTCATTGGCTAAACTTAACTCCCCGATGTCAAACTCGTAACCACGGTTAACCTTTTCACTGTTATGCTATAGTTATTTTTAAATATTCGTATATCATTGTCATCTGAGCCAATAATAAAGATGAATGCCAGGTCATTTAGGAATCACATAGGAATTTGTAAAATCAAAATCACTCTGATCGTGCCTTTGGCGCGTTTTGCATAAATCGGTACATTTATTGCTGCGAAAAAGCGGGTAGATGTCAGAAAATCCCAACAGTCAGAAGAAGGAAAATTTCTAACATAAAGTCTACTAGTTTTAGGAATAAAATTGAAATTACTACGTGGTATTTCACTTTTCGCTGTAGCGGAAATTGAATCATTTTCTTGTTCAAGTTCTAATTTGCTTTTGGTTTTTTTTTATCGTCGAGGTATATATATGTATGCAGATCATGTGCTTCTTATACGAACTCATAACAGTAGGTCAGTTCACTTGTTGAAGTCTTCGCATTACTTACTGTTGTTCGGACTGATATTGTCACCAAAATGTTTTGTAGTTGGGTCGTAGTTTTCATTTTTCAATTGGTGCGTTTTACTATTTCACGAGACGTCGAGCTTCAAAGTTCCGCCGGTGCTACGTCCGAACTAAGTAACAAGCGTGACCCACCACGTTCTAAATTCGAAATGTTTGACTTCAAAAAATTTGGACCTGGTCCCCAAGTAGTGGAGGATACTTTTAATATCAAGAGCTGGGGGTTCGGAACGACTGAGCGAAAAATGCTGATGGACATCAAAACTAGAGTTGATTCTCTCTCTGCCCAATGTAAAGGTATGAGCACATTTTGGGTTGAATATATTTTTGGGCGATTAAAACTTTTATTATCATCGTTGTTCCAGGGGCCGCTTCAGAGTGTCCTAATGGTTGGGTTCCGTTCGTGGACTCATGTTACTTGGTCATCGACATCCCAACACTGAAATGGAGTGACGCTCGACGAACTTGTCAGAATTTGGGCGGAGATCTTGCCGTCGTCAAAGCTTTCGTTGAAAACAAATTTATCTTTGAGTTGATGAAGAGGCAGAGGACAGTCACATATTTGGGTGTGTGGCTTGGCCTCCACAGAGCAGCAGACGACAAATTCTACTGGGTGGACGGTACTCCAGCGGAGGCATGGGAGTATTCTGCTTGGGCAAATGACGATCCACACTCTGTCACCGAGAAGTGTGCGCACATGTACGGAAACGGGAACAAGCAAGGAAAGTGGAGTGACATCGTGTGTGACCTGAACCAGCAAGCTCTAAGCTATTCTCCAGTCGTTCTTTGCCAGAAAAAGGCTAACTAAGGTAGCTGGTAATCCCACTTTGTTTTGACTACTTAAGTCGTCTGTGAGAGCACTTCATTAAATAAACGGTTAATATGATGTATTGCCAATTAAAATTTTGATTCTAATTAAAATAAACTTGGTGATGGATGAAGCCTGACGCACGTTTTCATTCAGCATAGTTTCCCACAGATATCTTCTCGTATATTCCTAAATCAGTGTAAGAAAGTGAGCGCTTGCCTTTTTTTTTTTATTGGACACTGGGTGGGGAGTGGGGCAGCTGGAGAAGGAGCACTCATTTTGAGAACGTTAGTCCTCGATATAAAAAATTAGAAAAAATTTAATCTTGTTAAGTTGAATGTCAATTCATATTCTCCGCAACCGGATCACCTCACTCTGGCCAAATATCCATCTACGAATCGTTTCTACCGTCTAATTTCCTTCATGCAGCTCGAAAACTTGGAAAATTGAAAAATATTGCGTTTCTTCCTTATTGATGCTTTCTGCTTGAGCAGCAGAAAAATTATTCATTTCGAACCCCGAAAAATTGTCTCCGCAAAACAAGCAAAAAAACCGTACGCATATACGCATATCTGCTGAGAGTATAGCTCTACATTTGGAATGTGCTTTTAATATTTAGCTTCAGTGGCAAAACAAATCAGGAACAATTAACAAATGAACAAGCTACCTGTTGGAAAAAATCATCAAGTCTTGCATCTCCTCGCGTTAACAATCCTTCTCAACAGAGTAATGAACAATGTGAAGATGTTTTGAGAGGCTAGAGCGAGTCATTTTGGACTATCGGAAATTTAACATGTCAAACCAGAAATATGCAACCAAAATTCCCATTGAAATAGAAGAACCGTTAGGGAAGTCGGATCAATATCAGTATCTGGGCAACTGCCCACCTACCCCTCCCTAACCCAACATTAACCTTAAATTGTTGTCAATTGACTGTTGTTGAGTTAGGGGAGGGGTGGGTGGGCAGTTGCCCAGATACTGATATTGATCCGGGAAGTCTCTAGAAAATGAAATGCCGCCGTGCATAAGGATCCAAACTAAGGCAGAATGACGAGCGATATTTTCGTGTAATGTGATTTAGTCAAAGAACGAAATAAACACATCTGAAAAAACCGAAAAACCGACAAGTCGGAAAACCGTGGATTGTTTCCTAATGAAACTGAAATACCGAGGAGATAGTCATTTGTAAAATGTCTATTTGGGTCTACCTGTATTTTCTTCGATAAATCTTTCCTTAGTCATCGATATCATTTCGACAGAGACAGCTTGGCTCCATAATTCTAGATTTATAAATTATGAAGTAAATTTGTGAGAGCCCGGTGTACAACCAGGGTTGATGTTATTGATAACTCCTTTCCCTTTAACCTTAACCTTATTGTTTTAGAAAGATCGATGACTATGTCCACTCTAATTAATCGCTACTCAGTTTGGTGGGTAACTTTGAGGCTCTTAGTGTTTGGAATACTTGACTTTAGTAGAATTGACTCATTTCCATGTGTTTCTCTTTCGAGGATGCAGCGTTATTTACAGGCGGCGTTTTATGTTTTCAAATTTACATTTTTTGAATCTCTAACATCAATTGCGGTATAACGTTTGTTACCTCAAAGGGTAATATTTTTTGAGTTCCAGTTACTCTCTTGCTTGCTGCTATAGAATCGAAATAATCTGACTTGTAAAATGGAGATAAGAATGCAGGATCTGATCCTCGTGTAAACGTCGCATTCTTCTTGTTGGTCGCGACATTTATCAGAGAGCGCCGTAGATGGGAGCGAAATTGTCTTTGAACCGGTCGCCCCAAGAAACACGCCGACCCTGATTAAACGCCGGAGATGAAAGCAAAATAACGACATACTGAAAAAAAAGGAGAAAGTAATTACCATTTAGGCGAAGAGAAGATTTATGTGGCTAGGTTAAAGTAAACGATTGGAAATTGTAGTGAGCAAAAAATAACGGAGGCTTACATCTCTTTTCTCATTTATTTCATAATAATTACGATCAACGACGTGACTAGATAATTCATCGTGCGGATGACTTGACTTTTATCTTACAGACGTTGCGACCGATTTTTAAACTTAATTCGCGCCAAAGACGTAACTGTTTCAGTTCTAAACGACTCTCCTTACAAACAATACTTGAGTCGTAATTTGGCCGTGCCTACGTCAACATTTTGGTTGATATGTGATGTCCAACGCCATCGGTACCAGACATGTTATTTCATCTCTCATTCACACCAATTTCCTCCGTAGACCGTAAAGAATCCCTTCCCACCTTAGAGTATCGTCAACCAAGCATGATCTCAACGTGGTATCGACCCCTTTCAGAGACAAAGCAAAACACATGACTTAAAGCCTCCTGCTTTTGTCACCAGGCCAAGATGAATTTGTAATCATCAGCAAGTTTATGACGGCCATGTCTCCTACCAGATCCTTCGTACGTTACTTCGTTTGATTGTTGAGATGTTGTTGATAGGCTCACGTAATTTTCCACGGGATCCAACCTTTTAACACGATGGAAATATGATTTAAATGAAAATAAAAGAGAAGTTTCAGCAACAGAAACAACATTCATTGGGTTGTTTAGTTGAACATTCTGTGGCGAACTTCTGACAGAGAGTACCATTTGAGTTCAGAGAGCTATAGCAGCTGCATGAGCGGCGGGAGGAGGTTGTATTCTCGCCAATATCAGGCAAAAATGAAACAAATGTTTTTCGAAACGAGGCTCTAGACCAGCGTCCACCGCTGGCACCTCAGTCCCAGTCCCAGTCCCCATAATTGAAATTCTGTTCCGCCGTTCTTGAGTTGTAATGTCCAGTAGAAGTTTTTGTTCAATCTTTCCTAGTTCCCAGTTTTTGAAGTTAAAAGTTTTGTCAACTGAACGTGTTGGTCCACGATTGTTACTCGTAACCGAAATAACACCAGTGGAATTTTGAAGATTGACTTTTAGTGGAATACCAGAAGTGGATTGCACTAAATGAAAAATGAAAATTATAGCCCAAATACAAAACATTTCGACGAAAAGCTGAGTCCAAACGCTCAAAAATGATGTAAGACTGCAACTGATGTACACTGATTCATTGGTATGTGGTCGTTTAAACATGCATATACTTTACACACACACACACATATATATATGCTTTTGTTGATATGCGGCTTAGAAACAAAACTGGAAAGTTGACGCAGATAATTGGAACTTAAACAACAACATGATTCATTTTGTGACACTGTAATAAAGAATTTATTACATATTTCGGTATTTACGTTTAAAGTTTATAAACCACGTGACAATCATATGATTAAAAAAGCTCTCGGTAGTTATTTTAGAGAACTGTGTTCTTCTCCGTGTGGATGTTTCATGGGAGAATTTAGCCTTCCCCTGACTTGATTAATAGCCAGACTGCTGTCACTGAGCTGGCAGCAATATTAATAGATCCACCGATTTGTGCAAAACAAGCTGATGGGAGCATCAGAATACTTTTTGATTTTACAATTCTTGAGAGATTCCTGAATGATCTCGTCCAAGTAACGGGCTCCTGCTTCGTCCTATAATATCTTCTACTAGATCAACTGTTCACAATTTTAATTTTTCATTTTAATTGAAACATTCTGATGGCACAACCAGAATAAGTTTTGATTTTTACGAATTCTTCGGTGATTCCTGAATGATCTTGCCCTTACATTTATTATTTGGCTCAGCTGACAATGATATAATTTTCCATATCATACGAATATTTAGAAATATTGCAAAACATTGATAAGGATATCTTGTTTGACATCGGAGAGCTAAGTTTAGCCAATGAAACATGACCATGTCGAAAGGTGTGACGTAGCGGCTAATTAAATTGATGATGCATTTACTACTCCTAACAACAGAGTGAGATAAATTTGTCGTCTTGTTTAGACGAATACGCGGCAGGTACGTACTCATGCAAGCGTCAGCGGCAAGCTTGTCACCCAACCGTACATACTTTTGCATCAACTAGTTTCTCTTAAATGGATTAAAGGAAATGGTGAAGATGGTATGAGCTTCGAGAGCGAGTCATTGAATTTAGGTCTATCAGAAATCTAATCGAAAATAAAGACCAAATTTCCATCCAAAAAGAAGAAATGAAATAAAAGTCTTCGAAACTGAAATGCCGACGTGAATAATTATCCAAATAAAGGTTAAACAATGAGCGATATTTGTGTGTTACGTCATCATATGAAAGACTGCTTTCAAGCAAAAACACATCGAACCATTGCGACAGCTGGCGAAGCCGTTCATCCCGCAGCGCTAATGAGAGCCTTTGGCATGAGATGTGTGCTTAGCAAGACAATTAACTTTCCGTAAATTTCCTAGTCAGCCATGGCACAGATGATATGTGATACGAGCCTGATGATTTATCTTTCGACGCGTTTTAGGTTGTAAACATCACAAGACCAACTTCCCTCAAAATGTAATTTATAGTTAACAAAAGTCTTATATTTTTGCTTTATGCGAGAGAACTTCACGGAAACTGGTCATTGAAGTTTGGAATGATATTCACCATTTAACGCTTAAAACTAGAAATCAAAATAGTCACAATGGCACAATAAAGGAAGCTCTCAAGAGCTTTTGACAGCACTCCCAAGAGTGACGAGAAGCATATTTTTATTCTTACTGATAACGAATCCTCTCAAGAGTTTTTTTCTTTCTTTATTTGCAAAGTGATGAGCGATAATCTGGTACAAGATTTGGATAAAAAGCGGTAGATTGAAGCAAGAGGCAAATTAAGACGAAACTTACAATGATCGTGTGTAGCGCCTGTGATAGAGTCGAAGGACCGCATCAAATGAAGTGATATATTTGAGTGCCCGAGTTCAAGGAGAACCTTGACATAGTCTCCTGAAATCATGAAAGTGATTTATGTGGTTCTTCTATTGTGTCTATTCTTCGGAATTAATTAGGAGTGACAAGTCAGACCAAAAACGTTTGAAGATCACTGAACCTCGTTTACTTTTCTTTTCAAGAGGATCTTTCCTATGTTTTTGCCACATCTGTCTGAAGTTGGATTTTAGTACTGAAGTGGTACGGTGTTCAACTTCCCTAATTAATCGACACACAAGTTGTAGCTAAATGCAACAACCCATTTATAAAACCGAAAAATTGTTGGTGAACATTGCTCCAATTTAAAGCTTGTCTAAATAAACAAAGAAGCTCCTTAAATTTGAAATTCAAGTAGAACGGCGTAGGAAAAAAATGCAAACTAATAATACGCTACGGAAAAAGGTGATGTGGCATTTATGATGACTTTCTTTTCCCCTTACTGATGGGACGAACATTGCGTCTTCGAGAATGGCTCAACACGGTTATCATTGTTAACCGATCGCATTTTTATCTTGTGTTGAGGTGTTTAGGCGAGGATTATTTTTTCAATGTTTGCTCTCTCCACCTTAAATTTTTGTACCTAACCAAATAAGTGGAATGACTCAGAGAGGTATTTGACTATATTTA
Source organism: Pocillopora verrucosa (assembly GCF_036669915.1). Lineage (NCBI taxonomy): Eukaryota > Metazoa > Cnidaria > Anthozoa > Scleractinia > Pocilloporidae > Pocillopora > Pocillopora verrucosa. The sequence goes on from NC_089318.1 coordinate 4,501,600, forward strand.
GCAAGGCCAAAGTATTATCCAAGTATTCTTTTCAACAGGAGTCGTTCAGAACTGAACTAAGAAAGTATTTTTGCACAATTTCGACGCTGGCTTTTATTGTTGTCAAAACGGTAGTCTGTAAGAAATCAGACCATCCGTTTAGTACATTTTTAGCGCGTATTTCTGATTACGCCGCCGATCGTATTAGTCATGAAATAAAGAAAAAGAGAGATGCAAATCGGCTCCTCCATTGTTTGCTCGCTCCAGTTTCCAACCATTTCCTCTAACCTGCCACACAAATCCAGCGCTGTTCACTTAGATTTACCTTTACCACTCTTTCCAGTCCGTCTTGATTTTGCTATCACCTTCGGCGTTTAATCAGTAGTACATGTATCTAAGGACGACCGTTTTAAACACAATTTTGCCTCTATTTATTTTATATATTTTAACGTCGCCCTTATGATAACTGCCGTGTCCAACCTGAAAAATTCTTCGTTTACCCGAACTATCACAACGAAAAAAACGTTTATATTCAGCATCTTCTTTTATATCCATATCACATTGGAGCTTAAAACAAACTACTGTCCTAATGATTTACCGTTATTCATGAACCGGTTAGTAATTTCAGAAATACGAGTGAATTTGAAATAAACGCCACCCTCGAATAATCACCGCTTTTCATTTCACGCTCTATGAAACGTCACAGCGGAAATAGAAAGATGGTGCATCTTATGGATCCGTGAAAAAAAAATTATTTTAAAGGGAACCAATAAAGCACCCGAAAACTACATGGAGAGCAGGAACTCATTAACATTGCAACGAAGAATAGAATTTCATGCTTACTTCATTTTAGCACCCTTTAGCTATGGCTTCGTTTGGTATATATTGACCAAGCGTAAGGTCAAGATGGCTGGATATTGGCAAGATGGGCTCATCTTGCCCTCTCGGGTAGCCAGTCAGAGCACTGGACTCGCTTCATATTGCCCACGGGCCTCGTCAGCAATATTAATAATAATAATGATAAATATTTGTGTTGCGATTCCGTGTGTGTCAAAACGTAAATCTAATCAACCCATCGTTCTGTCAAAGTATTTGTGAGGACTAAGCCAATTTAAAACGTCCAGACAACCATTGTGGTCATTGTATGCTACATAACGGAATACTTGACTATGGCACTCCATGGTCACACATAGTACATAGGAGACACTTTATGGAACCAGTTAAGGATTCGTATCACTTAAACTTATTAACACAGGAAGTTACTTGGAAGTGACTTAAAGAGAGCACATGTCAATGAACCAGGCCAGCCATGGGCTTGATTTTAACCACTTTCAAGGAGCATGTGGAGGGGAGAAGCATTTCTCAAGAAAAAATTCATAATCAAGTCAAATTGAGCCTCAGTTGGCCACGACTTGAGCTATAACCCTATGATCCAAAGTTATGCCTGTTGTAAAAATAATCATGATTACCCACCCAGTCAATATTATGTAACATATTATATTAAGTAACAATCTAATTATGTTATATTATGTAACAATCTAAATTATCCCTTTAGCCCCTAAGAGTGACTAGCATCTAATTTCTCCTTACAATATCACCCCTGAAACAAACACGAGTCATGAGAATAGAGGAGATGATCACCAACTAAAGCAGCTCTTGATTGTTAAACAAATTCTCCTTGTCAGCCTCATTGGAAATGTATAGAGAACAGTATGGAGAATATGCATTCAGATGTTATGGTGTAAAGGTTTATACACGCATTTTGATTGGTTTTAACATATGGTCTTTTAGGGGACAGATGCATAGATGACATCACCATTATCAATATTTTGCTTGTTTATTATTTAAAACACTGAAATACAACCTATTCTGTGGTGGGTGTGTTCAGTAATAGATCACAGAAGACATCCAAATGAGGAAAGAATATCACAGACGCAATTGGCTGCACCTTCACTTTTGGAAATGCCCTCGTAAAAGAAATCTCCCAGCAGAAAAAACTTCTTTATTACTGTTTATTCTATTACTTAGGCATTACGATTTGCACCCAACCCTAGTACTCACAAACTACAGTGATTCTCTCCATATGCTCACTCTTCACGAGAATGATCTGTCAATCACACTGGGTACTAGCTTCCGTCAACACTTTTTCAGTTCTGATTACATTTCAATGTCGCCTGTGATCTATTACTGGACAGACACAGGGTAAGATGAGGTCTATTTGTTAAGAAGTTATTGGTTCCGATGAAAATCGCATGATGCTTAAAGTAAAGGATGTATCAAGCTATTGTTCTTGGATGGGTCACTATCCAGTATTAAGTTTTCTGACATATTGCATTAATTTGTTCATTCAGACAAGGCTCAGACGCAGGGACTTAATATGAGTTACACTGATGGCTAATTTCTCAAGTGAGTCTGACAGATCACACAAGCCAATTAGAAAATTAAAGCAGCTTTGAGATTAACACCTAAGGCTTTACATATGCCACCGCCAGTCTATTTTAAGGATCCATTCAACAGTGTGTCACTACTGGAGGAAGATTCTTATTAAAATTACTGTTAAATAGCATGCATCACTTTTGCCCATAACTTTGTACTCAAATTTATTTCCTGTTGAGTCTGTGAACTCAATTAATACATGAAATGAGACATAATATTGCATGACATATAGTGCTTTTAGCAGGAAGACCTATTCACAAAGTCATCCGGTGGTTTTGGTTAGTATGAGCAATGCAAAATATATTGTGATTTTCTCAGTACCTGCACCTAACTTTTATTAAAATCAAATTGCAGACCTGACTGTTCACCCAAGTGTAAAATAGGGGTCAGTAATTATTGCTGTCATTTGATTTCAACATACTGATCACACAATGACAAAATGAAGTATAAGGTTCTAAAAATATGGATGAAGGGAAAGCCACTGAACCATGCCAGGCCGGCCGGTTTAATGTTAACAATATTCCTGAGAGGGTCACCATCATGTATTACTTAAATCATTACGTTAATTACGGCAAAAACAGCCACATAGTCTGGCAGGCTAATTTTTTTTATGTTGGTTCCCTTTTAAAAAGACCTCAATTTCCTTCAGAAAAGAATATAAATAGCAAATTATTTTTGTCTCCACTTTCCTTTTAACACAACAGGAAATTAATGTCTCCTTTGTGGTCCGCTTTGAGCGCATGATTGAAACGTGGTCTTTAAAAAAATTATAAATAAATATTTCATAACCAATTATATTATTTCCAACAGTGATATCACTGTGATATTTTAACGGTTGCTGACAAGTATCTTCTCAAGAAAGTTACGTCAAACCCGAAACTTGAGAACCAAATAGGAAACAGGTGAAGCGTGTTACAGTATTACATCACAGTACAAGCGCAACCTTTGAGGTCACTTCTTCTTGAAGACGTTGGTGGTCTTAATCCGCTAATAATTGCTTCATCAAAAACGGATTTCAAGTTCTTCTGAGTTACTGCTGAAGTTTCAATATAGCAAACGACCCCTGCCTTCTTGACTAGGCTCTCGGCTTTCTGCGGCGTAATAGGTCCTTGTCCAAGGTCAGAAAGGCGTATTAGTTCTTGAACGTTCGCTCTCAAATCACAGTGTGTTCCTACAAGGATGACAGGAACATTTGACGAATAGCCACGTATTTCAGGGAGCCATTTTTGTGCAACATTTGCGAAAGATGTCGGCGAAACCACGGAAAAGCAAACAATAAAAACGTCTGTTGATGGATAACAGAGCGGCCGGAGAGAGTCAAAGTCCTCCTTAAATTTGCAAAATAAACAATATAATATTCAACATAACAACTAGATAGCGCATGCAAATTAAGACACTTTCGCAATGTAAACAAACTGTTTTAAACTTTGTGATCTTTCAAGACGAGGCAATTACATCACGCTCCTTGAAACTTGTGTGAGGTAACTTTGATCGGCATATTTCTTAACTTCGTTCAATTGCTAGCTTAATTGAGCATTAAATCAATATACAACGAAAGAATATGTTTCATTGAACCGAAACGGTTTGATAAATTATTAAAAAAGAAACACATTGCTTACTGTGCTAGTAAATTAAACCCCTGTCACGAACCATGAATTCACAAGGCATTTTACAAATTTTAACGCAGTCTTTTATTTACTTAATTTTATTGCAAATAGAAGAATTACGACATAAATGCAACAGATCTGAGGGAAAGTAAAATCGAAATAAATAATTTCGAAACAAAAGCGACTTACCTGTCCTGCAGTATCGCAGAATTGCAGTGAATAGGGCACCTTATCGACTTTTACCGACACTGAAATAACAACAAAATAAATAATGAATGGCAAGAGAATTCTCTTCACCGCAGAAACATGGCCATCAAGAACTCATTCGTAACCTCGACCTACCACTGTAGTCGTCAAAAGCCGTCGGAATATAATCGTTGGGAAATCCGTTCATAAGATAGCTTACAAGCAAGGAAGTTTTACCAACTCCGCCGTCTCCCACGATCACACATTTAATGACACGGCTCTCGGATTCTTCCATGAGTAATTTTCTCTCATTGCTCTCCATTTCGAACGCGCAGCCGGTAACATGCGTGTCGTGAAAATATTGTTGATTCCTTATTCAGCGAAAACGGTTTAAATATAAGGAAACTACATCAGAATTCAAAGGTTGCGTTCGTGGTAAGTCGGGAGCTAGCGGAAGTGATGTCATTATTGACATTGGGGTTTTGATTGGCTAGTTGGAGATAAAGATAAGTCTTAGTTTCCGGTGTTGTTTTAACCTTTCTCCTCGAGGAGATAGTCAGCTTGAAAACAAGTCGAAACAGGGTTTTTGTTTGAATTTAAAACAACTTCAATACTTATCTTTTAAATGAGATAAAAAGCGTATTATATCCAAATATTCGACTGTAAGGGTGCAGAGAGGAATGGTCAAATTGTCAATTGAAGCTTTTTACTATGAGTGGAACATTTATGCAAAACAGAAGTTACCTGAGAAACGAATAGCCTTGATTGATTGCTTGCCGACATGCCGTCGGAGCTAAGAAAACCACACAATAAGACCACGTGCCACGCGTGCGAAAATGAAAAACAAGATTTGCATTGTGCTACAGACAAAACATCCCAGACATTTTTCTTGTGGAAAAAATTATATGCGCTCAAATACATTTTAACAGGACTTAACTGAATCTTGATTTCGCCCTCTACACATAATGACATTTCAATCGAGAAGGGCACTATGCGCGGCAACTTACCTCTTCCCTATGCGGTAAAAAAGTAGACATTTCCAACATGCATGCAGGGAATAAGCTTTGCAGCAAATCAATGTACATTTAATACACGCACCAGTAGTTGCGTTCTAGGTTTCGAACGAACTGGAAAATAAAGAAATCACATTGAGCTTGGCGAGTCTCAAGCGAGAAGCTTGATAAGATAAAAATTCTTAAAGAAAAATCAATCGGTTGGCTAGCAATCCTGATTTTTTTTATCGAAGAAACCTGCTAAATGGCATTGAAAGTAAATGATTTCCATTCAACCGGTCTAACGACCTTGACCCAATAAAATATTCCCTCGAGGGCAAAAAGGTTGTAAACAACCGGCTTAACTATTTCGACTGTCCCAAAACTACCTTTTCCTAATGGTAAAAAACAAACTTAACTCTCTGATGTTTTTTATCACTTTTCAGTGGAACCTTCAAAGATACTGACATTCATTTCACCCAGATTCCACGTAAATGGCCTTTCGGAAGCCCTACTTCAAACCGTGACGTTGGCGAAATCTGTTATCTTTCGTAAGCCAATTAATAACCCAATCCTAAAATCTTATTGCTAATCCGTACTTTTCATTAGATACTTGTATAAGCTTATAAAGAGAAAATCTTAGCCTATTATGCCCTAACTGAATCAACTCCAAGGAAGCGGGCTTCACCAACACTGATTTACTCTCCTGCGAGACAAAACTTGTTTCCGGGCTTTCATTTAATAACTTATGGCAGATTATTTTTGCCTCCGCAAATCATGAATATTTCCAAGTGATAAATTAAGTCTGATGTCCAGACTCAATGCGACTGGTAAACTAACTAATAAATAAAGGGAGTAGTTTCCTAAAGAAACTACGGTGCTGCGTCAGGGGGATTATAACGAGATAATTTTGGTTCTAACAACTGAGTTGATAAAGTAAATTGGCCACCGTAAAGAGTTTCAAAGCTGACGTTTCGAGCGTTAGCCCTTCGTCGGAGCGAAAGGCGACGAAACATTCTGACGAAGGGCTAACGCTCGAAACGTCAGCTTTGAAACTCTTTGCGGTGGTCAATTTACATTATCAACTCAGTTGATGAAACCAAATTATCTTGATAAACTTTCTAGGTTCATTTTCAATTTTATTCCAATTTTTGTTTCTCCTTTATGTCAACTTCTGATTTAGCGTCCCAGATAAAAATATGTTTTACTGTAAGTGATATAGACAATTTCTGTCGGCCTATGATACCAAACAGTTGGTGTACCGTTTTCTTCCTCTTTAGCTGAAATACGTAGACAATACAAACATGTTTCTGCAGCTTGGGAGACATGAAACTCAATTCAGAATTGTCAAACTGTCACCTCCAACAGTTTTAACGCCTTTTGAAAAACATGTCGGAGTCTTCTTTGGATTTTTAGAAGTTTAAAAGTTCATGACCTTTAGATTTTAGAAGTTCATGCAAATACGACCGTATTTTCTACCTTTATTAAACGCGACTCAAAAGTTTTGACTCGAATTTATCGACTCTTACTAATAGTTCAATTTACCGACTCAATCTAACTGGAACAACAAAAAATTGTTTTTATTTTCGCGGCTGCATTCATTTAGTGGCAAACGACTAGGAACCAATTTAAACATACTAATTAATTAGTAATTAATGGTGCGAAACTGCACAAAGCGGGAACTGATCTATCACTACGAAAGGCATGAATCTTATAAAGCTGTTGTGACAAACTGACGTACTTCTTTATTTAATGGGCTGGCCAAACCCGGAAAAAGGGCCCAATCTGCTTATTTCTACCGAAGACCCAACTGTTCAGCATTTAGATATGCAAGGCAGAACTTTTCAGACACGCTAATATTGACTGATTTTAAAAGACAGACAACCCGTTGAAACTGAGGCAAAAGCATACCTATATCTTTTAAAGCCAACCTTTCAAACAACCATCTTCCCTCATGCACCTCCCAAATCAAATCGTCGTAAAGAAGAAAAGAAAATACGGTACAAAGATATATTCACCTGAATCAAGGGAAACTTGAAGATTCTATTATTTCCTCTTGTCCGAATGCAGCGCATGTGCTAGGGGGAGGCACTGTAACACTGATTTTGTATGACACAGCTGAGAAACTAATTCATATTAAGACTTTTTTTGTTTTCTCAAAACAAAGGAAAATGTGTAGAGTGTCGTCTGGTTTAAGTTTTGCATCTAATTGGTTGAAAACATGGCAACGTGGAGTTTCCCAAACAAGTATGGTTCAACACGAATTTTTTAAAAGTTTTCTTCATCGCTGAATAACGTATCGAAATGTGCCGCATATTGAATTCAGTATAAGTTCAATAGACATCATTGAATGAGGAAACTCTTGGAAAAAAGTTATTGCAAATAAATTCCGCAAGTTAAATAATTTGTCAAATTTCTAGTTCATTTAATTTAAAAGAGGAATCAATCTACTTTCTCCGTTTCTATTACACTTCGTACATAAATGTTGGTAAATGAAGGTAAAACGCTTAACCAACTAACTGTTCTCTTTTGGCTCTAATTAATCCACATTTAAATTGTGGCCATTATTGAGATGCGATTCTCCTAACCAGTTCGAGACCAAGTTGTACACAAGGAAAAGAACTGCGTTGTGTGGAAACGCTCGTAGTAAGCATGGTCCTAGGCCCGCGTAAAAACTTTTCAAGCCTCCTGCCCTGTACGTTTGAAGAAAACAATCCGCAGTTCCTTTGTAGATAAAAAGTCCTTTATTCCCATCTGCCTGCATACGAGACTTAATGCCGTCAAACGGAAAAGTGGAGAACCAGCTTATCATTCCAGCAAGGCCTCCAGCGAACACTGTAACCAGCGGTTGCATGTCAGTGCGTGACTTTTTTTGTGAGAGCGCATCCAGAAGGATCTCGTATGATGCAAAGTAAACGGCAAAGCCCGGGATATCCCGGAAAACAAGAGGTGTAGCTCCTTGGAAAAATCCCCTGCTACCGGCCGTCTTGTAAATCTTGCGGATGCAATCTAGAGCTCCGCGATAGTGCGAAGATTTCCCATGCTTTCCTAACGAAACTATAGCAAAACGCTTGTCATAATTTTGAAACAAAAGCAAAAACATGACTTAGCTCGTTATATATATCAATATTGGCATACTGCCTGAATTGCTGAAATGAAATCTCTGCTCGATCTAAACCTTTTATTACCAGAAGTGATTAACATGTAACTTCTGATGGTGACTCTGAATGCTATCCGTCAAACAGTTCATAAGAGCAGACATGATATTCAGCTAGCAGATGTAATCTTAGCGTAAAACCAAATTCTCTTGTCTAACTGCAAGGAGCTGTATAGCAGTCAGTCGGAAGGAAAGCTAATTGGATCTTGGGTGATAAAGGGTTAAGTCGAACTTCATCATGTCGAGCAAGTTCCTCTGAACACTTTTCCTATCCCCGACATGACTTTTCATCAAAGACATGAGTACAATTCCACAAGTTTCTGCCTTACCATTCTTAGCAGTTCTCAGGTTCCAAATAAAGATTGAAAGTAAAAACGCGCCAAGTGTCTAAAGCGCTGGAAAACGCAGGAGATCAGGTCGCGATTGGCTAACGTTTAGCATTTGATTGTATGAGATAAATGACGTAAATTTCTTGACCAATCAAAAAGCGAGCTTAAGCAAAACTATTTAAAAATTAATTTCGACAACGATTTGAAAATAACTCAACTAGCTTGTACCTTCGGTTTGCATCTGTAGTTTGATCTTGATAAGTTCCATAGGACTCACCACCCAGAGCTGAGCGGCTCCCGAGGCAGCCGCGGCCACACAGACGTGAGACAGCGCTGGCTTGTCCCCTTTCTCGGATGAGAACATTTTCAGCACATTACCATATACTCCAAATAAAATGGCGTTCTGTAGGGCCACAGCAGCAAGAGGAGGTACCATGCCTTTGAACAAACCGAATACCTAACATGGATCAAGATAAGATCGAGTAGGAAAGTAGAAAGGAAAGAGGAAAAACATAACCCCTTAGGAAAACAAGAGATATACGGCAATCACCAGGACAATGCCTAAGAGGACGTCTATTAATACACTTAAGCATATGACCTGCGGTGTTATTTAAGGATTTCCCGCCCTATGAAAAGGTGCTAACTGCACATGTGTAAAAAATTATGATAATTTTTTTAACGTGTGTTAGATATCAGCAATCATCTACGGAAACGTCACTCACTGACTTATGGCATAAAACGGAGCGAAATAGTGAACCGCGCAAAAGCAGCGGTAGAGCAAAAACGAGGAAAGCCCAGGCCGGGTGAAGTTGAGAACTTAACACAATTCAACCCAAACCTTTCTGCTTTTTAATTTTACTCCTCCGCTCTCATCGCGCCTTAGTTGCTTGAATAAGACTTGAAGAGAATATTCAACGAAGCTCTCACCGTTTCATGTTTGATGATATTGTAAAAACAGGAAAACGATGTGGTGACGGCTGGTTTTCTTCCTGAAGAGAGAACTTGCATTCTCACCTGTGAATAATATGAGGTCCATTATATATTTTTGAAATAGCTGTAGAAATTCTAGTGATCTCGCGCGCTCATTGGTCGAGAGCAATTGTCAATAAGGTTTTATAAGATAAGTTCAATTTTACAAGCATTTTGATTTCTTACTTAAGATCTGTTAGAGGAAAACCGAATCGCTGACAATGCAGGAGATTTCCACCACTCTCCCCAGCTCTTAGCATATTGAACTGTGCCGTGGGGTATGGAACCCATGGAAACTGTGTTTCTCGCCTTACATTTACATTTGCGTTTGCGTTAACCCGGTTCACACGTGTGGGAAGCGAACGCAAACGCAACTAAAAGTGCAAGAAAAAATATTTTTTCCATTTCTTACGTTGACGCTTGCGTTCGCGCTTGCATTCCAATTGCATTAAGGTAGTTCACACAAACATTTCCATGCATTTACATTTGTGTTACATTTGCATCGCACGTGTGAACCAGGCATTAGTTACTCTATCGGAATCGCGAAGGCTAATTAAAGTTCAAAAAGGTCACAATGTTAATACTTATTAGCCTGGATAGGCCCAAGGTTGAACACGCGTTTCGCTCACCTTCACAGTATCCAACGGTTGTGTGACAATCACTCCAGCGCATCCTGCAGTTTAGGAAAGAAATATAGGAAAAAAGAAGGGTAATGTGGTAAACCCGTCGTATTCGATATGTACAATAGAACGATGCTATACGTGGTATGATAAACATCGCTGGCGTGCGCTTTCATATTTGAAGCTTCTGCGATAAACGAGTCACTCTTTTACTCACAATTTCTCAATTCTCTGCTTAAGTAATAGCCGTCGCGTGATCAGAAAATAAAATTTCATTATTTTTGCCGCGTGCTATGCACATGCTAAACGCAACCAACTATCACCCGTACTTTCAGCGCGTAAAGAATGGTGACAGGTTGGATGGAGTCCAAGTCGATTATACCAGACTTAAAATGCAAATCTCGACCAGAAAACGTACAACACGCATAAAAAATCTCGCCTCGTGTGAATATTAGGGAGTTTAAGATGTCACTACGGCGACAGCGACTTGTGGTAATATGTTACTGAAAAAACGTAATTTATTTTCCTCTAAGATTTTCACCAATAGTTCGATCCGTTTCTGACGGTGCGACATCTTCACTTCGGCATAACATGTGAATGTGGTGTCAAGTTCAAAGTAAAAATGGGACTAGATTCAGTTTTTAGATTCGGTTTTTGTTGATGTTCAGAATAAGGTCTCAGTAAGGCATAGGATAACATATAGACTGGAGTACTTTTTAAGACCATTTTTTGGGACCACTTTATCGGGAGGGGGGGGGGTGGAGATAGCCCTCTAGTATTCAGGCGGGGGTGGGATACTATCTATGACTACTCAGGAAAAGGTAGGGGGCAGACTGTTGTTGCTCAGGGAGGGAAGATTGCTTTCAACGTTTGTACCGACAATGTTTTCATAGTAGAGGTGTAAACGTTGAAATTTCAATAGCGTTGGTGAATACCATGCCGCTAAATTAAGGGCTAAGGACCGGAAATTTCGCGATCTCTTTTTTCAATTAAGATCAATGACAAAAGGTAGATGGAAAAAATTTAGTAATGATATACTGAAAGGGAAACGTTAAGCAACTGGTGGATGATTCGTGATAACCAGTGAGTATTATTTAGCACTGGAACGAGTCAACTTAAAAGGCACATGCATGACTCAAGAGTGGATGATAGAAAACGGGAATTGGCGATATTTTCAATAACAATTATAGTCCAGTGTTCAGATGCCAGCTTCGCATTCGCATGACAAAAAAAAAAAAATAAAGAAACGCCACCACTATGCGCAAAAATTTTAACATAAGAAATAGCCAGTCGGAAAACCACTCAAAATAATTTGTATGATCCAGTAAAAAAAAAAAAAATAACATTAATCATTAGCATTTGTTGATACAACTTCCCCCCACCCCTCCCTGCGTATTAGCGGTTCGTCTTCTTCCCCTCCCCGTAACAATAGTCTGCCTCCCACCCTCCCTGATTACTGATAGACTCATCCCACCCCTCCCTGAGTACTGATGGTCTGCCTACCCCCAATAAAATGGTACAAAAAAGAGGGTCTAGAGGATGGTCCAAAAAAATGGCCCCAAAAAATAGTCCGATAGTCCAGGAGTCCAGGGGTCCAATGGTCTAGTCTTCCTTTTGTCCTATAACGTCTCGGTAACGCATGGTTTTAAATTTTAGCCTCGGCCTTCGATCGGCTTAATGGCTGCTACCCCCTACCTCGACCTCAATTATTCTGGAAAAATAAAATATTTTTTTCTTATTTGATCATTAGTTTGGTTAAATTTCCGCACAGCCCTATACTATTGTAAAACAGATCTGTTTTCCCAATGGCAATGTATTGTATTTTTCATTGTTTTCTCTATCCAAGAACTGAATGCATGATGTAGTATGGGACTGTGCGGAGATTTTATCATTAGCTTCGCTGCGTTCTCATTAAATCTTTTGTTTCGCTACGTTCTTAAGGTCGTCATCGTCGTAGTGGTTTTCTTACAGTTCCTTTATATCAAAGTAACTGTCGACGGAGAGGTTTCATGGACGAATTTACATCAAGCCTCGCTGATTTATATCAACAATACCACTAAAGTAATTACTTCCCGGGGTCTGTTCGATTCTTTACTCCATACAAAGTGGGTTTGAGTAAAATAAATAATTTCCCCTTGATTTACCTGCGCACCAACCGGCAATGAATTCACGTCCGACCTCCATCTCTCAGCATTTGAATAAATAATATATGACAATAAGATGCTTCCAACGTAAAAAGACTGGTTTCTAACGTCTGGAATGCCTGGAGCAATATTTGACGATGGTCGACATGGCGAAAGTAAGTGCGCTTTGATTGCAATCTTCTATCCTTCTTGCGACGAAAACACCTTCTTTGATTCTATAGAAAAAATATGAAAATTAAGTTATGGCTAAGTTCGACTAGTATCGAGGCCATCTTTTTCTTTTTCAATCAAAAACTCGCCTATAACATTTAGCAGCGGAGCTCGCAGCGCGCGCAACCTCCAGGAGGGAGCTCTAAATCTTGAATCACGACAGATTTTGGCGAAGACATATTCAGTTATTAGGTGTATACGTTTGCCTTTCAACCTTATTTCAAAGAACTATTGCTGACCTGTTCAGTTTCAAGCTAAATTTGCTCTAGTTTGCCTCGATTTTCTCAGTTCTGTTCATGTGAACACTTAATGAACAAAATTTTCCTTTACTCCTCGACACCCCTCATTAAATGATTCCTAGACAGACAAATGTAATAGACCTATTCTTCACAATGCGCATATATGTTTGCTGAAAGCAGCTTTGAAAAAAGACTGAAATTTAAAGTAAAACTGAATTTTAAATTAAGCCTGGAAAATAATATCAATCAGCTTTGATCAAATCTCAGGGGCTGGGTAGAGGTGTTAACAGGAATGGCTTACCATGAAAAATTAATTGACTTTTTTTTGTGTGTCTTTTGGTTTCTCATTGTATTTTGTGTTGTTTAAACTGTAAACTTTGCTGCCTTTGTTTGTTTGATTTCTGTTGTGCCACAGACTGACTCTTAACTTGAAGAAAAAAAGTTTGCATGGTTTTCAATAATTATGCTTTCCTGTGATTTCTCTTTACAGCCAGTGTTGTATTCTTATTTCCGAAGTTCTTGCTCATGGAGAGTTAGGACTGGTATGTCATGACAGTGTTTTTCAGATTGCCTTATTTGATATCCTCAGCTACATCAGATGATAACTGGGTTTGGTCATGCAAGGTCAATAATATTTGGGGCATGAAAGAAGTTGGAGCATAATAATATTAATAGTTTGACTGAGTGTTGAACATCCAATTTTTCAAATAGGAATATTACATCCAGAACATTGTTGCTGAACAAGAAAGCTACTAAAATTTTGGGATGCTCTTAAAAAGTTATTGCATAATTGATCTACCCAGATTGGCACAGGCACAAGTTCAAGAAGGTTGTATTTAAATATTCCAGTATTTTTTAAATCTTTTTTCATGAAAGAGCAAAATATAAAAAATTCAGTTTCCTCAATGTTTTAACAAAAAGAAATAATAAATGACAGAGTGACCTAAAATGAAACATAGGCCAAGCATTATTTCCCAAGTCTTTCAACGTAAAGCGTTTGCAAAATAGATGCCAACTGCCTACTTTTATGATTATGCAAAAAATACAAGGCTTCTTGTGAAACTCAGTAATGCTACTATTGTGTTTCCTTAGCTCTTGCCTTAAAAGAAATTGATTATGACACACATGCTGTTCACTTGCTGAAAGATGGAGGCCAGCAAGTAAGTTTTTACAAATGTCTTTGGTTGGCTCTTTAATTTTGAGTATTCACACAAATGAGGTGGACACACAACATGATATGATATGATATTTTTTGTTAAGATATCAAAGCACAGTACTTCTCCCCACTCTATCAGTACAATATTAAGCAGACAAGTAGTGAGAATAAAGAAAAATATCAACTAGGGGATTATTGGTCAATCCAATTCCAAATTCTCCAAACTAATTTTATATGAGTTGTATGGCAGAAAGTAAGGGGAATTACTAATGATATCTTGGGAGTTAAAGGGTCAATTAAAAATTTTGTATATATGATGATTTATGCATCTGTGTGGCGGGCTTCAGACACAGAGAAAAGGCTGTTGTGTTGATAGGACCTTTAAGTTTGCAATTCAGCAAATTTAGACATATTAAAAAGAGGAGTTACCAGTATCCATTACAATAGAATAACCTTACATGAGATAAAATATGGTTAACTTTGTTATTTATATGTGCAAAAATTATGATTGTTCTTGTAAAGTTTTCAGATGAGTTTAAAAAGTTAAATCCCATGGGCTATGTTCCTGCTCTGGTTATAGATGGACACACCCTTGCTGACTCAGTAAGTGTGGAATCTTTGCATTTGGGTAGTGGTAGTCTGTGAAGGAAGCCTCATGAAATTCTGATGAAGGGGAGAGGGGCAATTTTCCATGGACTAGCATCTCATCCAGGGGGGAGTAGAAATACTCCTAGTCATGATTAGGAGCACACTGGATGAGTTATTCCATCCATAGTTACCTTCTCTTCCTTCAATTAGTTTGGCAGGTACTCTTTGTCAAACAACCTATGCATTGGAGATCCTGATAATTGCAAGATGCAGAGGGAAAAAAATACACTTATTGATTAAAAGAACATTAAGCTTAGGGTCTAATGGATCATGTTCAATTTTGCAGCTGAGCATAATAGAGTATCTGGATGAAACAAGACCTGATCCCCCCCTGCTACCCAGAGATGAACCATTCAAGAAAGCACTGGTATGAAGTTATTCTCTGTTTTTGGAATATACAAAATTCTACCATCAATGTCCTCATATTTGAAGCTGAATTACAAGTAGTCATATATACATGATCTAATTTGGAGCAATTTTTGAAAGTAATCTGGGATGCTAAATGTTTTCTGCTTTACTTTGCTCTGTGATCAGTCTAGGAAACTTTCACCACCTTCTCAAACGATGATGTTCAAAACTAAAATCAATCACAACTTGGTTGCCAGCATTTTCTTGCATTTCAGGCAGTTTGGTTGGTTTAGTGTTGACGTCTTCTTGGCTCTGAAAAGTATTCTTCTCTCTTCTGATTGGGCATTCATCGGGTGGTGATGATGTTGGTTTTAGTTTTATTAATAGTACTCAATTTAAAAGCACTCTAGTTAGATTGAAATTATCAAATTTAATTCGTGGAAAATCTTTCAGGTGAGGCAAGTGAGCCAAACAATAGCTAGTGGAATACAACCAATCCAGAATCTTTCTGTCCTGAAGTATCTTGGCGACGAGAGAAAAGCAGAGTGGGGACATCATTGGATAAACAAAGGATTTCATAGTGAGTTAGCACATTCATTGAGTGACTTCCCCTTATAATAGAGGCTACGGTATGCAGCAAGTTAAATTAATTGCCTTCTGTTTTCCTGCAGCGCTTTTTACACTTTTCAATTCAAAGTAATAATAGTTGTGTGAGCTGTGAACAGGAGATTCTTACTTTTTTAAAAATTTCTTGATGTTAGAGTGAAAGGTGAGCAAGATTAGAGCCAAATTTTCCTCAGTGCGCTTTTGTCATGGGAATTATCCTTTAACTTGGTATTGATTGAGAGGAGAAGCTTCTCTGCAGCAGATTACCCACAATCAGCCAATACATGTAGATGGGCACAAAGCTCACTAGGCTATCTGGTTCATGTGCACTGCAACCTTCCCCTACCCCTCCCCCTTTCCTTCCCTCTTCTCCCCTCCCCACTCCTCCACACTTACAAAATGTTAAATCAGATATGGGTCTCATTCAATTGTGCAGTTCAATCATAAAACCCATTTAATTAGCTCCTAAGAGTGACTAGAATCTAATTTCTCCTCACAATGTCACCCCTGAATCAAATTTTATGGTCACCGGAATAAAGGAAATGATCACCAACAAAAGAAGCTCTTGATTGTTAACCAAATTCTCATTGCCAACACCTTAGGAATTGTATAGAGAACAGTACTGAGAATATACAGAATGCTGTTAGATTATAAAGGGTTAAATATTAATCATCTTGACTAACAGATCTGGAGAAAATCTTGGAAAGGACATCAGGGAAGTATTGTGTTGGAGATGAGGTAACTATCAATAAGAAATATGTTTCTTTAATAGGTAATATAATTACTGTTACAAATGTGCTCTCTTTATAATAAGTAATCTGTTAAGCATATCTGTAATTAATTGCTTATCATTTTCAACTTGGCAGATATCAATGGCTGACTTATGCCTGGTTCCTCAGGTGTACAATGCAAACAGGTATACCAGTTGTTTGAAGGCTGATTAGGGCCAACCTAGGGTTAAATTTTAATCTGGGTTTCTTTATCCCTTTGTTCAAAAGACTTTCTTGGATAATTTTCTATAATTATTTTCTATTTGGAAGGCATCCAGTTATCAACTGTAGACAAATAACAATTATCTTAACCCAGCTTTGAACAACCCGGCCCAGGGCTCTTATTTCATATTTAGGTCAGGATGGGGGGCAATTTTTTTGAGGGAAGGAGCTGGGTAAGAGCTTTTTTGAGGGAGGCACTTATTTCCTTTTCCCCAAATCTTGAACAGACATGATTTCTTTTTCTTGCCAGAGAACATTTACACATTAACAACAAAATAATTGGTGTGTTGATATACAGTAGCTGACCCTAGAGAGTTGTTATTCAAAGTTATTTTTCGAAGCCTAACTTGTTCACAAAGTGAAAGAATAATGTTGAATGGGCAAGCTAATTTCAAAATTAAGCACTTTAATATTTCAACAAATGTAATCATTTTTGTAAAGGAGAGGAAGGAGGGAAAGATGTGAGCATGATTTGAGCAGAGGCAGTAATTTTGAGGTTGTGCAGAGGGTGGACCAAGATTGCGCTCTTGAACTTATCACATCTGTGTTGTCACTGGCTTCCTATGAATTATACTCTTCTCACAACTTTTTGAGGGGATGGGAGTGGATGGACAGGGCAATTTTTTGAGCAGAAGGGGGTGGATGGACATAGGCAATTTTTTTAAGGGGATAGGGGTGGATGGACATGGTAATTTTTTTAAGTGGATGGGGGTGGATAGACAAGATAACCTTTTTCAAGAGGATGGGGTTGGGTAGACAGAGTAATTTTTTAAGGGAATGGGGATGTATGGACAGGGTAATATTTTAGGGGTATGGGGGTTGATGGACAGGATAATTTTTGGAGGGGTGGGGGTGGATGGATTAAGGCAATTTTTTTATATGATTTGGGCGAGATTGCTTTTGGGCAACTTGACCTTAAACTGCTACATTTGAATCATACCCTTCTCACACAAGGCTCTTTTTGGTGATAGGTTTAAAGTTGACATGTCCCAGTTTCCAGTCATATCAAGAATTAATGATGATCTCTCCAAGTTAGAGGCTTTCAAAGTGTCCCACCCTTCTAAACAACCTGACTGTCCGGAAGAATCGAGGGAGTAAATGCATAGCGCACTAGGACTTAAAGCAGAGAAAGTAAAATTTCCTCTTGATGAAATTTCGTTAAGCGTGGCCTTTCATTTACTCCAAGGATATTTCTATTCAGTCATATTCATTGATTGAATTAATAATCTAATTTACACCGTTTAACGTATGTTAGGAATTCTGGTAATAAAGTGTCAAAATATTATTAATAAAACCTTCTGCGCTTCAGAATCTTACGACTCCAACCTCTTAACAATAAGATTATAAGCCCGAGACTTTTGTCGCGTGACAGTTGATGACAACGAAACCCAATTAAACTAGTAAACTATAAATCTCAGAGTCGATCAAAACGGTTACCGATCACTTCCCCGACATGTCAACTCGCCAACAACACTTGTAAATTTGCCAAAAACCTTTGTTCAACTCGTCGACACCACTGATCAACTCCCTGACGTCACTGGTCAACTGCCACAATGAATTTGGACTTGGTTAAAAAAAAAACAAAACAAAATAAAACAAACAAATACACGAAAGAAATTAAGGCAAAATGACAGCAAATGACACATCATGCAAATCACATGCAAATAGTCATGAATATGTCACGCTTTTATACATTGGTTCATCACCCCCTTTTTTCTCCTTATTCGTCCTTTTTCCTTTGCCTTCTGTATCACTTTTTCTACAAAAGTTGCTTATAAAAACATTTTGAGAGAGGGGGTCGTTATGAAGTTAGTTCGTAGGCTGCACGTGTATGAAAGTGCTAACCTATCTGTGTGCATGAGTAGCTTAATTGACTTCGCTAATACATAGTTGCATGATTCTGCTTGCATCATCTGAAAAATTACTGATTCGCTGCTGCCTCATAAACACCGTCATATTACTTAGCCTCTCTCAGAAATGCCTCAAGTGCCGTTATGGGAATCGGAGGAAATGTACAAGAGGTCTTTCCGGGCACTTATAGACAACTCCAACATCAGACAATCAGCTTTACTTCACTTGAATCAAGACGCTGCCGCTGAAGCTCTGAAGAAAGTTATAGACACAGTTGACCCGAGCGAGCCCCTTAAAATTTTGGGAATTGGTAGCGGCCCGGGTGACAAGGATTTGCTAATTTTACCAACTATAGGGGAATATTTTACGTCGAAAAAGGGCAAGAAGCCTGCACTCCAGAATGTGATCGTTGAACCAAGTTCCTGTCTCCTCGATGAATTCAAGGCGAAGGTTTCTTCGTTGCCGCCATTGTTACAACAGATTACCGAGAGTATCTCGTTTGAATGGCACCAGAAAACATTTCGTGAATTCCACGAGGAAACTGCTGAAAAGAATCGTTTTCAGCTCATTCACTTTTACCACAGCATTTATTACTTGGATGTGGAATACGCGCTGCGATCCTGTTTCGAAGAGCATCTGACAACCGACAGTGGGGTAATATTGTGTCTGGTTCAAGCTGAGGATTCATACTTTGCCCTGGTGAGCCACAAATTTAAGGGAAAACTGAGTTGTGGTTCAGAGGACATGTCCTTCCGCACGGATCAGGAGCTTGTTGCTATTGCTGAGAAACACGGATGGAAGTACTCCGTTCCCCTCAAGGAACAGTTTGAGATCAACGTGACCAGCTGCCTTGCCGAGGAGCCAACTGAAAGAGGTGACTTGTTGATTGACTTTTTGACTCAACAGCAAAATTTCCGGGCGACTGCCGAGCCAGATTTGTATCACAGTGTGATTGAGTTTATCGATTCATTGACTTTTACCAAAGAAAACGGCGACAAGTTTGTGCAAGGACGCAGTGCCGCAGTAATAATCTACAAGTGATAAAACGTTACTTGTTTATTTACACCTCTAAACAATACGGTGTTAGTCACGCAATAGTTCGACGTTGTCACGCAACGCTGACAAATTTTCCTTTTGTGTATTACCGTTAGAAAATCATCAGACATCAATCGACCTTTTCGAGCGTAGTGTATCTGCCAAGTTTCATAGAGTTTTTAAGCAAATACGTAAAAGTAATAGCCTTAAAACGTTAATTTTTGTGTTGAATGATACATAACCCTTTAACCCCTAAGAGTGACCAGATTCTAATTTCTCATTACAATATCATCCCTGAAACGAACATCGTGGTCGCGAGAATCAAGGAAATGATCATTAACTCCTCTTGATTTTTAAACAAATTCTCCTTGTCAGCGCTTCGGGAAATGTATAGAGAACAGAATGGAGAATATTCATACTGATGTTAGGGTGTAAAGGGTGGAGAGGTAAGTGCAATGTATTGAGAAAATGGTAAAAGTACCTGTACCAATGGGACTGCTGAATAATGTTAAAATACTGTAATCAAGCAACATGATTGTAGTAGCTTATTGAGAGCAATTAAAGAGTGAATTTCTCCATTAAATGAATATACAACAGCAAGGATACATCCGGATATCTTTGAAAACTGTAATTTTTTTGTCCTTCTTCGTTGCAGTATAAATTTTTTCACAATGGCGTCAATAAAATGCGTAAAGAAGCGCAAAACGGTAAACTGGGAGTCTATGGATTTCCATGTTTATCTCCCTGTTACCAATTTTGTTGCTTACAGGCCTTCACCCTTTGACTCCCAAGAGCGACCATTTGATTCTCATAGTGAGTCAAATTAACAAAGCAATTTATTCTGATTTAATAAACAAACTAACGATAATTTCACTTCACAACAATCTTTTTGTACTATTCGATTAAAACTCTTCATAATGAGCCCATTTCGATTGAGCGTCGTTACTTTACGACAGCAGGAGCCTAGTAATGGGCTCCTGACTACAGCCAATCAGCATAAAGGTAATTGTCACAAGGAGCCAATGAGAATTTAAAGTGAAAACAAGAAAACTTCATGAAGCGCGGGGAAATGCGATTGTTCAAGTCACTGTTGGCTTTAGTTCACAATATGATTGGTTGAGAAAGTGGCGCGAGCTTTCCAGGCCAGTCAGCGCGCGAAGTAAAGCAAAAGCAAAGCAATCCCAAAACTCCTTTCGGCACTCAGAAAAATTGCCCAATCGATCTTTTAAGGTTATTGATGCTCGAGCTTCTCACAAACCGCGACCAACCAACGGATGAATTTTAAAGATCTCAAGCCATGCCTTGAAGTGAGCTGTAACTCAAGATTTGCCAAAGGATCGAGGATTCTCTCTGTTCTTACATTCTTAGGCTATTCTGTCTGAGCCTTTCGCGTATAAAATCTGCGCTAATCGGTCCTCATATTTCGAAGTGTTACGTTGTATAACGACATTTTTAAAATCCTCTCTTAATTGCTCACATCCATCGTATTATGGTGTGTGTTTGTGTTAACTGCTAATCTCTCACCCTGATGTAAACTGCACGCCTTAATATCATAGTCGGGGCGTATTCCAGCTTTCGTCAGTGTAATGAAGCGACTAGGTAGGGCAGCGTTCAAACAGTGTTCAAACAGCGTTCAAACCCTGACCTTTTAATTCTGATTTAAGAGTGTAATTAACTTTTTTAGTTTAGACCCATACCTCTCACCGCTATTCAAAATGTCTTCCCTTCCTCTGGGTGCAACTGGAGTGTTCTCCAAGTTTTTAAATTTCAATAGTTTTTCAAGTGTCAACAGCCATAATGAATCAACGGCCTCGCAACTTTAATTGAATGGGTAAACCTTAAAGATTGCTCATCAGTCAGAGCGTGTAGGAGCTGTAAAAGAACTTGAATTTGTCGCGTCAAATCTCGAAATCAGCTGTTCACAACAGTTGCTTTGCCACTATTTTGTTACTGATCATTACCAGGTAAGATATCAGACGCCGAAGCATTCGGAATTCTAAATGAGTGTAGCTGACTTCGTTTGAAAATATGCGCTCAAAATAGAAAATGCCTTCATAGACATGATTCTTCAAACACTCGTCATTAACAAAAAGTGTTAGGTTCATCGTAAGTTCTACCACCCGGAAATGCAGTTATTGATGGACGGTATTTTCAAGAAGATTCCTTGGAAAGAGTTCAAAACTTTACAGATAGCCCACGCTAGTATATTCCCTAAACTTTTGAAATAGAATTCGTGTCTACCGGAACGTTCTCTGCGACCAAACCAACATGTTTAAGAACAAACGTAAACACTGACGTCATTATTAACTCACCCATAGAGGATTTCAAACAACGCGTATTCATATGGGTATATACTCATGCTGACAGGAAAGCGCAGGACTCGCAATCACTAGAAGACAGATGAAACCGTTCTTGCAATTTAAAAGTCGATTATCGTTTAGCTTCCACTAACTAGAACTAACCTGAGCTTGTTCTGCCACAATCTGGTTCTTTAAGAGCCGAGTAATGGCCAAATAAACTGTTCGTGACCAAAGTAGATGGTTGATCGAAGATAGAGTATGGCGAAGGGTCGTCAACAGCTGTTGATCACAGCACCGTGTGCTCCCTTCCGCGGCACCTACTGCGTCCACTAGTGATAAACTTTTCTTTGCCGTAACACCAAGCTGTGTTATGTGGGGGTCTGTGCTTTTGTGATTTGCGGTGTTTCTTTATCTCACGTTTTATTGATCTTAAGATCCCGTCAGTATGTCAAGTTCCGTGTTTTGACAACACGGGTGATAATGTTTAGCTATCAAGGGCGTTGTCGCCGAACTTGCTCCGGCTAGTTTTTCGTCAGAACAACTACTGACCCATTTTGCAAAAAACATTTGAGTTTTTTTTTACTGATACGTTACCTCGGCGTTGTATGAAGACATTTTGTCAACAAACGGTTGAATGCTTGACTGTTTTAAATCTTCATCAAGATCTGTAAGTAGTTTAGTTATGGTGGCGTTTGATCTCTTAATCCGACCTAAAGTAATCATAAATTTACCATAAGTTTACAATATATTTCCTATACATACTTTATTCTGTCTAATATATAATTCCAAAAAAATTTGTATACTTACGTTATTCTGTCTAATATATAATTCCAAAAAGAACCGTTTTTTTATTTCTTTCTGTAATGGTTCTCTGTCATTTTTGTTATAAGCATTATTGGTCACCAGCGTTTATTATGTGAAAAGGTGAATAAGAAATTAACTGGAAAACAAAGAATTTCTTAGATTTTTGTCAACATTGTGATCCGATAGAAATCAGGGAACCATTTGCTCTTCCCGAAATTTCATTTGTCAGCTATTTTCCTTACGGCAATTGGAAAATTTTGCTGTAAAACCACGAAATGACAATAAACAAGTAACATTCATGAGTCAATTTAATGAACATGGCAGAAAATTTCTGCTGTGGCTAAACAACGATGTCTTAACTATATGTCGATCCGTTCTTTTTCCTTTGTTTTCGTGAATATAAGTGCCCTGTTTGTCTCTTTCACTCGAGACCAGAGAGTTAATTTTCTAGTATCAAACAGAGACGTACCTATAAATAACTTTATGCATTGTGATTTGGATGTCGTGAATTTGGTTTTTTTCCCACGCTCGTTTCACCTTTATCCCCCGGGTTTTCATGTAGTTACGATCAGCAGTCCCCAGTTGGAAATCTTTGCAACCCAAAAGAAGTGGCCATCTCGCGAAGCACATGGAGTTGGTATATTTAACTGAACAATAGCTACTTGGAACAAAGGAGGCGCTCCTGCGTGCATCACGCCATTCGTGACTGTGGCATGTATCTTGTCTTCAGTCTTCAAAACAAAGCCGGCTCCTAATGTTCTTGCTTTGAAAGTTCGATATAGTAATTTACTTCATATCTACAATCAAATTTTTGCAAAGTTGATCTTCACACCGAGTTTCATTTATTCAAACATAGTTCCTACCACGTTACAAAGATCAAATTAACTTTTCAGTTACTGCCGTCCCATTCGTTAGTTAAGACAATGGCAAAGAACAGAAAAACTAACTAAACTTGTCAAAGTCAGTTCATTCAAAGGATAGGATAATATCGAATATTAATATCCACCAAAGCGTTTGAACATGTCTGGCGAAATCTCAAACTGAAGCTATCTTTGATTTTTACTATCGCCAAACTGCCACATATCAGAAGCACTCATGTTTGTTTGTTTGCATGGGTTATTAATAGCCCATTATCCCGCACACAAAGTCATCTTCCTTTTCTTTAGGGAAAGGCTCTGAAGATTAGAAGACATGTCGGTTCTGCGTGGCATCTCACATGATTCTCAAGTGAGAAGAAATCAGGCATGCCCCAAAGGTAAAATGAACCGCGAAGGATTGTTATACAGACGCCACCAGCGGCGAGGCAGGAAATACATGTAACAACAATGATCTAAGATATTCAAAATGGACTGGAAAGAACAAAAACCTAACTCCTTACTAATCGCGAATTATAGCTCTTTTGAAGACAGTATGGGTTACTTGTGCTATTCATTACATTGTTTGATTGTAACCCCCGCGTGTAGTTTCGTTAAAAAGGCGGAGCCACACTGGACTCTTAGGCAAAGTTATTGGTTGCGAATTTAGCACCTCTTTGAAGCAAACAATAAAACGTAGATTATTAACACAAACACTTCACACAATGAACGACCGCATCATCGACCCTGATGTCTCTTTCATGTCACTGCACTTTGTTTGTAACCTGGCGTTTTGATTGGCTCGCGATAAAAAATGGTACACCACCGTATCAATTACGCTGCTTGGTTAACATTGGGTCAAAAATACTGACAACAAATTAACGCCGTCAGTTGAGAAGCTGCCACTCGTCTATCCGTGCGCTGTCGTGTAAACATTGTGACAACCAGGTCTCGTTGAATTGATAGCATTTGTACACAGTTTTTTACAAGCACGACGGACATTGTAGTGATCATGAAAGATCAGGTTGGATTATATAATAAAGAAATGGGTTCTCAAGAAACGATAACAACTTCGGACGAGAAGGTTTCGGGAAACCAGGATGGCCATTCGGTTGCTAACCAAGAGAGGGTAAGCGAAGAAGATAAAGAGTCTGAAAACTCCAAAGAGGACGAGCAAACAGGAAAGTGCGAAAGCAAAGGGGGAGAAGAGAAAAAGTTTGAGAAGCCGCCATTTTCGTACAATGCTTTAATAATGATGGCTATTCGCGGGTCACCGGAGAAAAGACTGACTCTGAGTGGTATATACGATTTCATTATGAAGGTCAGTATCCAACGTGCTGTCTTTATTTCACTACTAAGTTTTTTTTTAACTCTTTAAGCTTTTAATATGAGTAATATTATGAGAACAATTGACAGTTAGTCAGTTTAACTGTGGATTTTATGTAAGGTATATCTAACCCAAAGTGGGTTAAAACAAAACGAGCTTGTTACATTTCAGCGTAATCGAAAAAAGCCATCGGATAGAAAATTTATCCAAATTAAGCACTGATAATATTATTTATTTGTAACGTTTACCGCAAAGAACAACGTGAAACCGGCTCATCAATATCATGACTAATTTGCGAATTGACATCTGGCCTTTCGGACTAATTTGATTGTCAATTTTTTTGTTCTTTTTTGTTTTTTTTTGCAGAATTTTCCGTACTATCGTAATAACAAGCAAGGTTGGCAGAACTCCATCAGACACAACCTCTCCCTCAACAAATGTTTCGTGAAAATCCCTCGCCACTACGACGATCCTGGTAAAGGCAATTACTGGATGTTAGATCCTAGTGCAGACGATGTGGTCATCGGTGGTACGACAGGGAAGCTTAAACGACGAAATCCTCCATCGTCCAGAAACCGTATAGCGCTAAAACGGCAACAGAGAATCTCTCCAATTCCAAGGTATCCTTTGGACCCATCTCAAGCTGGTTTCTGTTCAAGTTTCTGGCCCTATCCACCATCCATATTCTCAGCGTCTTTGTCTCCGCATATGAGAAGAAACGACCTATTGGGAATGTCCTGTACAATGAACTGTAATTCGTCCCTCCCTCATCCAACGCCAGTTCTTCCACACCCATCTCCTAGCATCCGATGCCTTTTTTCTTCATCACCAGAGATGAGCCTTCCAAGCCGCTGCCACGGGTTTGGCGTTCTACCACCGTCTTTCCCTCAAAGTGGCCATTTCCCCGTCAGCCATGCACGTCCCACAATGGAACCACAGTGGCCGAGTTCAAGACCGTCTTCCCCATTTTCAGCAGACAGGTTCATGACAAATAGTGACTCTGTTTTCCCGTCTGCGTTCAGCACAGTACCTAAAATACCATTTGGTTCTCCTGCATTACGACCTACCTTCTCTTTCTTAAAAGAAAACGCTTCTCCCGCTTCGCACACCACTTTCCTGTCCGAGTGCAAATAAACGTTTAAATTGGACGTTGATATAAATCTTGATTTAAAAGAAAAGACAGAATAGAAATTAAACCGAGGAGCGAAAACAAAGCACCCAAGAAACTGTGATATATTTGCGGTTGTACGACAAGAAATAGCCAGCTGAAATGATGTTTATTTACAGTGATTCGTCGCTAATTCGCATTATTACTAAAGCCACTTTGTTCAATATTTTCGTTAATTGTCTAAAACGTACTGTTTGGGACTAGCAGGTCAAAAAAAATCTAGTGAAAGTTAATTTCAAAGTCACCGTTTTAAACATTAATGAGACAAGTAAAGTCAATAACTAAATCGTGTAAATTTGTAAATTTTGCTAGTACGTTGACACCTCAATCCGTGAATGTGAGCAAATACCAGATAAATATTTATGGCTGAAATGTGTCTTGTTAATTCAATTACCACATTAAAATTTAACGACACGGTTTCCTTGTGTGGACATGTAAATCAGAACTGTTTGCCAACGAGTTATAATCTATTCAATTGATATTTCTCAGCTAGTACCTTAACAGGTGAAAGAGTAAGTCTATTATCACACACAGGAACAACTGTATTCCAAAACCTGCATGTTTTATTGAAGAGCGCCGGAGTTAATTATATAGTTATGCCGTTACCGTAGTTTTCCTGGCTTCATTTTTCACTCTTTAGGCTCCTTTCCAAACTTAAACCTTTCCTTTTCAGAGAAAAACTGTCCTTTAAAAAGCGAAAATCTAAAGGCTATGGAATAAATTTAGTCGACAGAGAGAACCATCTCGTTCTTTTACACTCAACACAAGAGACTTGTCTCAATACCATTCAACTGTTATGGCTCTTTCGTCTCATTTCAGAGTCTCTTAATTGCTTAAGGCAATTAGCAGAAGAAATAGTGTGTAAAGCTTCACTTCGGTTAATTAGCACCTTCGCATGTAGCTTACGGACCTTTATTTGGCTATGATTACATAGAAAAGCCACGGTAAACTCTGTCCAGCCTTCTTTCTTCTTGCGCCGATCAAAAACGATACCATCTTCGCTTTTTTGTTGATTGTTCGACTGTCTTGAACAGTTTTGTCTTGAGAGCTTCAAAAGGTCAAGTGTAGACGAGTCCAGTTTTTTCTTGACAACCCTGTGGAGTTATTTGTTTGGGAATTAAACAAAGGCGCAGCGTGGAAAACATATGAGCCGCGACTTAACTGCTTTCATATGCTAATTCATCGTAAGAGCGTTTTTACACACACCTCAATGGTTAAAACAAATAGCATAATAGCTGGAATCCAGTAGTGTTCTTTTAGCTCGCAGAGCTCATTATTTAGTTAGTAATCCATTGTTTGTCCTCTGTTGGCAGCCCTTTGTTTACTTCTCTCTTCATCGTCTGTTGTGCAACATTGGGGAGGCCTATTTACAGCACGCTTGAGCTCACTACAGCGTAATTTTCTTAATTAACCCGTCCCCCATCTATAAAGCTTGGCGTAATGTTTTGTGTCTTAGCTTTTTGTATAAATGACGAGCTCACATCAAAGTAAACAACTTCGTCGAACTTTGACCATCTCAGCTCGACAAAGTTTTCCAAACACTGCTTTCAATGCTGTCGCGATAAATTAAACCTAGTTAGTAACTTTTGCAAACTTCTAAGCATTACTGCTCTAAAGTTATTTCATGGTTAAAAACTCCATCAATCAAGCATATGGCAGTCATTAGCGAGGAGTCAATAATCTGAGAGATAAACAAAAGCACAAATTGGTCTAAACAAAGTCCGCACAGAAAAGTGGTAACGCAGTATTTTTTAATCGACCCGCCGCCAGTAATTTTCTTGCTTTTATGTTGCTTAAATTGTAGCCTAACATATGGAATTACCGTAAAAGTACTACTTCAAAAACTATTGTTTGATGCATTCTACCGTCTGATAAAACTGCTCGTACACTGCAGGCAGCATAGCACTAAAGGTGATCACAGCGAACGTTACAGCTTTTTTTATGATTAAATTGAATCATACCAAACCGCAATACAACTCTCAGTACATTCAAACTCCTCTTTCAAACCCAAATTGGTTAAATGCAAAAATGGAATTTCACTCTCTAAGCTTTATGCTCTTGCTACATCTTTCTGAATAACAGAAGATTCTTATAAGACCGTCCTACAATTTTATTTAACTTCAGGATTTTTCTCTACCAAAGGTATTTGCGAGAACACACAAAAACAAAAACTGGACAAAATGAAAAACTGGTATCATCAAGACTATCTTGAATTCTAAAATAATGAAATTTTAGTACTGTTGCGCCTCAAACAAGCGAATCAAACCATGTAGCCGAACCCAAACGATCCCACCCATTTTTCAGAGTACCAATAGTTAGAAAAACAAATCGACTCAGAAGTAAGGCAATTGTTTTCCAAATTGGAACGCTGATACAAAAGCGCGGATTCCCGCTGAAGCACCGCGAACTGAGAGATCACGGAAGGACACAACACATGCAAGAAAGCCACTTCGTTCACGCAAAGAGTTATGTTGAGAAAAATCTCCTTGCTCTAAACTATTTTCTATATTTTCATCTCTGTTTCCTTCAAACATTTGGATCGTAACAATGTTCGTGTTTTCACTGTTTGGAAGAAGTCGCGGCAGGGAGGGAGCTATGTATACTGCAAGGTTACTTATAGCGCGATTTGAAAGCACAACAATACTGCCGAGATGCTAGCACAGCGGGCCTCGCAGAACAAAACTTCAATTTCAATTTCCGGTCAGAGAGGGTTCCTTTCTAATGACGCAGTCCTATATAAAAAGCGATTCACTCCTTATTCACGATTAACTCCTAAAATGTTGTAAATATTAGAATTTTGAGCCTTTTAAAAAAAAAGACAAATATGCAGTATCTTCGATTGAAGAGACATCATAAACGATCCATGCTAACATTAAGAAGAGACGCGACTAAACTAGTCATTTTTACGCGCGAGGTAAGATACCGAAATAAATGCTGAAACTGTTGGTAAAATGCGGCTTAATTGATCATTCAAACCATTTAATTTTTTGTTACCGCCTGAGGTCGCCCCAGGGTTTCTTGATCGAGCAGTTTCCTTGAGGTTTTCTCGCAGCTTCCACGCATTTTGAAGTCAATTTTAAACTTGGAATTGTACTTTTATTTCAATTTTTTACAGCGCAGAATTTCAACATTAGGCTGTTTCCTGTGTTACATTTTGCCATCCGATAAAAATCGCTCTTGACCTTCGCTTAGATGTCTTATATAAATATTATAATTAACCATTTTCAGGTGATAAAACTTTTTTGTAACGTTGGGAAGTTCAAAATGAGAAATTAAAAGTCCTATCTTTTCGATGTGGTCTGTTCGAGTAAAAATTTCAGATTTTCCTTTTTCAGCATCGATTGGAAACTTGTTAGGTGATAAACACATGGACGAATACCTTGACTTGTTCAACGCCTCTGACATTTAACAACGATCCTTTTTAGCCAATGCGGCGATACACAATTTTCATTCACATTTTAAACTTGTTTAACTAGAAAACAAGGGCAGCTTGTTATGATCTGTCTAAATAATCGGAAAACCTGGCAAGTTCAATCGACGAAGACATATAACGTTCAAATATTATCCAGCGATGAAAGCTCAGTAAGAACACAATCATCGTATGTGGGTAAATTTGCGTCTAATAATTAAATTTCACCAGGAATGCAAGGTAACGACTTTGAAGGTTACTTGATGCTATAAAATCTGCTTGGAGATTTGTCTCATTGAAACCAATATATCGCGAGTAACTATCTAGCACCTCATATATATTGCCTTCATGAATTACTTAAAGTGTTTCGACAATTTCAAGTTAGTCTATACGAAACGTTATATTTTCCCTAACTATTCCCTAACGCTTTGGCTAACTTCGTATACTTGAGATCGATCGAGCAGACAAAACGTAAGAGAACAAAGATAGACATTAAAGACTGGAGGCAAATTGCAAATGAATAACTCCGAGAAAGTAGCTTGATTCTAAACAAGTGTCATCTATTTTCGTTTGTTTATGATACACAATATTTTCTTTACGTTTTTTTTCTTTCGCCCATTGTAATAATGGTACCGACTGGTGCTAATACAAAGTAATAAGACGTACTGTGGTGCTTTTGCGTATGTACTGTAAACATCTTTCCCAATATGGCCACAAACCTAGATGGAAAATTTTACTTAATTCTGAATACAGCGTCCATGAAACCACCAAAACACGCCTTTTATTCATGCCAGGTAGTAAAATCTCGTTTATCGTTCATGGAAGATTCTCACGGGTATCTGGAATTAACTATTGTTCCATAGATACAAATAACTTTTGCTTTCTGTCTAGTTTACTATCCCTGTCTGTAAAAAGAAAATTTCATTATCTACACGTGGAGTATTTGTATTTTTTTTTTTTGTATTTTTTCAAAACGTTTTGGTAAATAATTTATCAATGATGTGCAAAGTTTGCCAGATTTGTGACATGTTTTACTTGTAATTAATGTAAAGAAAGAAGAATTTTAGTTAATGGAAAAAAAAACAGCTTCCATTTGTCGAGAATCTCTAAATTTTATTTCAACATAATGCAATGTTACTCAACTTTCAGAGTACGACTGAAACAGATTCGAATTTCTTAAATTTTCCAGTTTGCATCCGTCAATTAAGCAGGAGAGAATTTTAGGTCCATTTTGAAAAAATCTCGCCTGATATCCTTCTTCAGTATTTTGACGGTGAATAACAGTACTTATTTTAATTTGATAGAGGGGAAATTAAAGCCATGGAGAGTTCATAGGAACATTTATTACCGCGAGAGATGAAAAGCCGCCAGAGATTAAAAGTTGACGTACCATTAGATGTAGATAAGGGTTCGGGTTTTGAAACAAAAGGCCACGTTACGGAAGATAGTGAGAGCAGTTACTGGTCATAATTAATATTTCTTTGTGTGATGAAGAGTTATGGAAAAGCAACCCTGGAAGGGTTTGAAGGACGAGTTCTGATTGAAAGCGCAGTTTTGTTATTCGGTACCTATGTGTATTTACCACTATCAAGTAAATGCAGATTTGTTGTCAATACTTTTCTTTGTTTTGTTTTCAACAAACCTCATAAGACATTCTAATAAAAAAACTTGAGCGCGGACATTTATGAAGGACAAACGATGGTAAAAAAGTATAATGCAAGTATTTTTAGTGCGCAGTAACATCAAGCTATCATCTTGAGAGCCTTTAATTTAATTTTGAATTACAGTAAACGGTACAGACAAAAGATTTGTAGTAATTATAGATGCGCTTCGGAAAGGAACTCTTACGCTTCCCGCACCGTCCGCCTCTGAAAAAACGTCCTTCTGTGGCGGCCTTAGCTTCCAGGTTTTGAATGGTGGAGTGGGTTGGTAATTTTCTTGTGCTTGGCCACACCAAAGAAGATACCAGTTACTTAGTGAAGTGCCTCTATAATGGTAAAACCTGATTATCATTTAAGTTAATGAACCAGTATTCTTATCAATATACAGATGCCAGGTCGGCAGGTGTTGTGGCACTAGGCCTCAGTCCGTGATTTTGTTTTATTCAAGTCAAGACCTAATTAGATAACAGCCTTTATTGGAGAACCATGCGATTTGTGATCGACATGGTATAATCTGTGCTTTGAACTGATTGAAATAATTGTCGCATACCGGATTATGTTTTAACAAAAAGAAGGCCTCTCACGATCTTGTATTCAAGAGATAAAACTTCGCATTTCTCGTTGCATACAACCGATAAGACTTTCAAATGTGTTTGTGCCCACTCAAGGTCAATAGATTTTTCATTCAACTTCATAGATTGCATTTGTCCTTAGCTAATTGGTGGTAATCACCCCCTTGGGATAAAAGACGCCCTGAAGCTTTTAGGTTCAAAGAACTGACAGAAGTTCAAATGATCTTCAATGATACTCAGGGAAACTAAAGCTACAGTGCTCAGTTCTTCAACTCAAATTAGACTTCAGTAGGAAAAATTTCAATGCAACCATCTCAGCTGAATATGCCAGGAATAGGGAAATCATTTCTTTAAATGTACCAAATATACTAAAACTCTACATACAAATGTAAAAGTTGTTGTTTCATTTGAGTCATTTATTTTTTCATGGTAAATTTGGGAAAGCAAACATCTGGTGAAATTATTGACCTTGATATCCTTTAATCCACAAGCTTAATCCAGTACCACTTTTACGGCGTGAAAAACAACGAACGTATTTTCATCTATTTAATACTAGTGCATAGTACATGTTTATAAAACAACACTCACATTAACCGGCGCCTTTGTGGAATGAAGGGCGCTTATTTTCCGTTGTATTTTCTTAATTTTGTCAACTTGGGGCTTAACAATTGTAATCTTTTAAGAAACACGTGTCTTTCAAGATAATAATATATTTTCTTCGTCATTACGCCAATAAATTTCTTTCACTCTTGATCAACTGACATTTGCCCAGTGAGAGGCTTGGATTTATAATCCACGACGCACGTGGTATGCAACGTTTGCCTTGCCTAGAACGAATTAATTCAAAGTACAAGTACTTTAGTTTACAGAGAGTCTGCAAAACTGTAAAACTAAGCCCAAGCAGAAGAGGATCATTAATTTAACAAAAACTCCCGCTTAAACGTAATCCAACTTTGCTTAGCATGTCGAGGTCTTTTGACTTTATGCAGAACTCGCGTTTCGAGACATTGTGAACAAAAGAAGATCTGGCAACATTTTCGATCGTGACAAAAACTGTCAGAAATGCACACTCGAATAAAAATAGTTTTAATACAGTCTTCGCAAACCTCAGACCCTGAAATTGCTGAGGGATTTGTAAAAAAAAAACAAGAAAACGTTAAAACTTTTGTTACTTTTGACCCTAACGCTGTGTTTTCATAAGCCATTATCGTAGTTATTCTGCGCGTGGTGATAGCATCATTTAATCAAATGTATTGAAGATTGCAGATTTCCTTCATTCTTGATATTTCCCTAGTTAGGGTGTCCTTCCGTTTTGCTTGATTTCTTTGGCCAAGTCTGCAGAAAATGCTCAAGAGCGTACAGCGTGCGCCAAAGAGATTTGCCTTGCCGTGTGAGAGCAACTTCTCCCTTTCCTGAAATTCGAGAAAAGGAGAAGGTGCGAGTAAATTTTGCGTAACGCTTGGATTTTTCATCCTTTTGCAACAAACATGAGTTTCCAGATCCCTGTACTTCAGGGAAAATTATATATGATATGTCTTACATTTACTACACCGAAAACATCGGTGCCGGTTTTAATACCATCTATGTATTGAGCGTTCATTTTCATTGTCCAAAAGATAAAAATAATTATAAAACGTATATCTCGGATAAATACGATGAATTCTCCTTGTTCCTACATTCCCCCTCCCCATTTAATCCTAACAAGGATTGGATGACAAGATTGATCAGAGAACTCAAACCTCGAAGAGGTCTTCCTTGTCGACGAAGTCAAATACAAAGCCATCAAAAGTACGAAGTTTTCAGTCCAAAATGGCTGACGTTCATCCTCAACAATACATAATATATACAAAAAAAAACGATTATTGGCTTGAATCACTTTATCAATAAAGTTTGATAATTTGTGGAATGGCAAGCTTGTCACTCCTCCATTAAATAAAAATCGTACTAATTATAAGTTTGCTTCTGTTCGTAGGTGTTGCATGTGCGACACGAGTGACGGTAAGAT
Source organism: Pocillopora verrucosa (assembly GCF_036669915.1). Classification (NCBI taxonomy): domain Eukaryota; kingdom Metazoa; phylum Cnidaria; class Anthozoa; order Scleractinia; family Pocilloporidae; genus Pocillopora; species Pocillopora verrucosa. The sequence continues at coordinate 4,535,204 of NC_089318.1, forward strand.
ATCAAGTTTAGAGGTTTTAAGATTTTCAACATTTTAGAAAAAACACAGAGAACTACGCATGGGGTGCTTTCAAATTTGCTTAAACAGGAAAAACTAGGAAACGTATCGAAGAAAATGAAATGCACATTATCAAATGCCTTCACAACAAACTTTTATTCCCCTTTAATCACAACTAAGATAAATTGTTAGGAGCACAAGAATAGTAGGTCATGATCCGGTTTACTTCATAACAGGAGTAATAAAAGTCCACTTAAAACGTGGATGAAAAGCTAGTTTCAACGAAAATATTGTGTTTGGGTAAAGGAAAAAGGATACCGTTTTTCATTGTTCCTCGATAACCACACAATTACTTGGAGATTGTCATAGCCACCAATAAAGGCAGATTTCAAAAACTAATATTTTTCCGTGGTTTTACGTGAAAAATGTTCAAATCAGCTTTAAAGTAATGTTTCTTCTACGGATAATTAAGGCCACAGTTTTTGCTTGAAGTATTTGAGTATCAAAAAAATCCCGTTTAGTTTACTCATTCGACTATCTATAATCTGTGAAAAGTCAAGTTTACCATATTTGATGTAATTTGGAAAAGCAGACTCACCCATCATTTAAGATCCAGAATAACTCATCACTGATTTCAAAGTCTCTGTGGTGAAAAGTGTTCAAATGAAGTAAAGACTAAAATTATATTCCTAATGTTATAGAGTTTATGTTAAAAGAGGTAGTTGCGAAAAGGTAAACATGTCACAAACGAGAGTGTTAAAGGATAAAATTTTAACAACGTACCATTCACCATTCGAAATCGAAGCGAACCTGTATACTTATTGCAAAAAAAGATCGTCTCTCTTCAAAATGGTAAGCAGTGAAATCGATCAACAATACATGGAACAAGAGTGAAACATGTACCATTATTTAATTACAAATGTGTTAAGCATCTCATAGAAATTAAAGATGCCTCGAAGATTTCATTTCAAATGTTATTTAAACAAAATACGCTGATTGCGTTGTAGTGTAAAGTAAATCGCATTCCCTAACTTTTGATACACAAGCCAAGTTTGTTAATACTTTCCTTTATTTGCATTCAGCTTTCCCATCCTCTTTCCAAAATGGCTTTAAAACGAAGTTTTGAAAACAACTGGAATACTTTATATCAATGCGTAAGAAGAAAATGTTAGAAAAAAAAAGATGGTTAGATTGAAATGGTAAAACTTCTATGGCCGGGTCAGTCGATTAATTTCTAACGTTCTTTTCGTAACTTACTAACAAAGCACTTTCCTGGTTTCTAAAAGCTTTGCAGGTTTTCTTACATGAGTATTCCTATTGTCTCCGTTTGGGCAATGGTGAATGTATTTTCAATTTATTCCAACTTTTTCATGAAAGTGCGTGTAGTCAATTTTACAAATTTGGATAATTGGTTATAAACTACGTGTTCAAAAGTTGTGAGGTCTAAAGTTGGAATAACGTCACCTTCACCATGACCTAACTTAGCTTCACCTATTCCAAGTTTTAATAGCAATCAACAAAAGACTTTTCTCTTAACATGAGTGTTGTACAAAGGAACAGGTTATTAATTTGTATACGTGGAAAAGGCTAACAAAGGAAACGAGATCTTCGTAGAATTTCTTTTGACATTAGTAAGGACCAAACGAATCAAGCACTGAACCTCGTTGAAATATTAGGTAAATACGAAAATGTTTCTTTAAGTTTGTATCCTGATAAACTTAGAATTGCCATGCTATCGCTTTCACCAGAAGCCTTTTGATGCGATTGTCGCCTCAATGGAAGACTCATGATTTGAATATTTAATGGTCGCCTAAATTTTTAATTGCAGTCGCTGAGAACGCTGTTCTTTTGTTAAGCAAAAGATGTTTTTAAAAAAGTGTAAAATGAACTTAAATTCTTCAAATTAGTGTATTTGTCTGTATTATTGATCCAAAATTGAAATATTTTAGTTGATTCCGAGAAAGCAGAAATCAAAGGGAGGAAGGATCCATAATCCAGCGGAAAGAGCCTTCGCATTAAAGGCAAGATTCCTTTATACTATCTCAACCCAAAAAAGGAAAAAAATTAACCTCTATTTATCATGATTGGCAATTTTTTTCAAACAAAGCATTCCAAAACACTACGAACTAAGCTAAAATAAAATGAGAAATATGCAATAAACTTTCTCAGTGTTAGATCTATGGGTTTTTTAGTGTATGCATGCATATTTGGCTGTGGATATTCGTCACTGCAGGTCTATCGCAAAGTGCGGGGTACTTAACAAAGCTAAAGTCATCATTGGAGTCTCGCCTTAACCATACGTCTCCAAATATTTTGGTACACATTCACAGCAATAGTAAATTTTACCCACGCTAATGAAATCAAGAAAGATGTTTTTCTCGTCTTATCACAAGCGAAGGACAAAGAAAGAATACGATTCGCAATGAAGATTACCATATTTCTTGTTTCATTTACAATGTCGAGCTCAAACGTTACAATATTTTCTATTGTATTTACCTATTGTCTTTATAAAAATGCAAGACATTCGTCACATATGAACTTAAATGACAGCGACCTGGCTTATCATGATGCAGTGGACCGCAGAATCCACAAGTCTGAGGGTCGACTCCTCTGAGGAATCTGAGTTTTTCTTCGTTCCCCGCACATGACATGACGATAGAAACATTGATCTTCTGCTACATTTTCAGTGTTTTGTAATGATCAATACTTGTAATTAGTACGTTTTCTTTTGTCAATTGAAAACGGATCTTGTACGATTCTAAAACTTCAGAGAGAGGGGGAGAGAGGGGGAGAGGAGACAGTGGGAGAAAGAAAGAAAGCATTTTCAGGTATCGAGGAAAAAATGTGTACGTTTTCGTAGAATAAATGCCTATGTATACACAGTAATTAACCTCAAATAAATCTAGGTCGCTGGGTCGTGATCCACCGGGGCCTTGCAAACCGAAAAGTTAACCTGTACATGTAAAACTGAAGTCTCTTGCAATTGATGTAACAATTTCAAACCACGAAATTGTAGTTTAGTCACACCTGGCCTTCATTAAAGATCTCTTATCCCTTTGTTTTTAAAATATCAGAAGTGTAGGATCCATTATCGTAGCAATGGCGAAAAATTCCCACGATTTTGTCAGAGATCTGGAAGAATCGTGGCGGGGAATTTGGGCTGTTCATAGTGTTCAGAAGTCAGCACAAATAGATGTTAAGGAGAGTTTCTGATCATTATGCTATTGTTTAAATTTCGTAACTGAGAACTACCACGTTTACAAGGATGTGTTGGACTTTTTCTAATTTGGTTTGTACTGTGTTACGACTTCTTTTCTTTGTTCTTTTCTTTTTTTCCTTTGAAGAATTTTTTCTTTAATGCATCTGAGGTATCAAAAATTTCTGGATGAGATTTCAGACCATTTTGGCAAATTGAAAAAAGACAATCTATTTCCTTTAGGTGGAAATTTCAGTCTTTTTTTTTCTCATTCCATCAAACAGCTTCAACCCCCTTTCAAGTTTTTCTTAAAATTGGAACGTTTTACATGTAAAAATAAGCTTTTGAAGTCTTCACATGTTTAGGAACAATGTTATGTTGCTTTAGTGTTTTGATTCTTTGAAGCAATCTCGCTTTTTTGCTTCTCATGAAATTCTGCGTAACTATCAACGATTCAGTCTGGTATACCTGCCAGATGCTTTGAGTAGACTGCATGGTTGAAGTCTTAAATATTTCAGAAAATAATAGTCCTTATCTTAACTCAGCTTCAATACATTCTAACGTCAAAATCAAGTTTAATTGAAAACGCCCTGATGACGCCGTATGGAAAACAATCTGTTTGGGAATTTGTTTTCGTGAGGAAATACATATGTTTTTCTTCAAAACTGAGTCGTGTATTTTGCTCATTAAAATGAGCAACCAATCTGATTATTTCCTTGTACCACCATTCAAGCTATCCCACTAAATATTTTGACTGCCTAGCTAAGTCCCGCCTTTTCTGAATTTCCCGTGAGAAATTCGTTCTTTTGCAAAGTACCTCGTGGTTATCAACACATAGAATGGTGTTTACAGGTTACCATTAGCATATCTTTGTCCAGGAATGTTATTTTGAAAACTTCAGCAAAGAAGAGTTTTTCACCCCAGTCTCTCATCATTTTTCCAGTTTTTCTTAGCATGTGGGGAAGACATCGGAAATTACGATGTAGTGTATGGAACACAAGGGAAGGCTGATGGGAGGTTGGCAAGGCGCTGTGCTTTTAAAAAAACCAATAAACTGGTACAATAAATAAATTCATTCTTGATCTTGAATCTGCTTTTAAGTAAATAATCATTGCAGTGCCATGCTACATCACAGGAATGACTGATCAGGATTATCTGCCAACCTACAACCTTAGCTTTTTAGTAACAATGAAATTTAACATGTAAGAATTACAAGCTTGATGAAGATGATCTTCAGGGCTTGGGTCTTTGCTAAATTTTCTGACTCTGGAGTAATTTAACATTGTGTAGATTTTTGTGGTCGATTGAAACGGAAAAATTAGTTTTGAGTCGCAGACGAAAGCGGGAAACTTGAGCCGCTTTTCCGTAACAGTTACACATTTCTAGTTTAGAAGAAACGTGGGCTTTCTATCATTACAACAGAATTAACAAGACTGATCAGGATGCGCCAAAGGCAGCTTCATCAGAGTGATGGTTCATTAGAAGAAACATGGGCTTTCTATCATTACAACAGAATCGACAAGACTGATCAGGTTGCGCTAAAAGCAGCTTCGTCATCAGAGTGATGATCACCGCTCGCATCTTTTAAAGAACAGTTTTTGAGGATCCCTTTTTCCTGTCAAAGGCAATCAATTTTATTACAATGTGGGTTCTGTTCTATCCTATCCCATGATTTTTAGAAATTTTATGAATTTTATGTCTTAAAATGACAGGATAACGAGGAACAACGAAGGGCTTAAGATCTCAGTCACAAAATTTCTTCAGTTATGCTTTAGATATGGCTTCAGCGTTCCAGTACATCAGCATTATAAAACCTTCTTGGCTGTAAATCTTTTTTTATGTGTGGTCAGCCCAATCACAAACCAATCAAAATTGGGGCGAAACGCTCTGTTTGAAGGATACACATGAGGCCAATACTAGAGCAACCGTGAGCGAAGCTAAGATCGTCGACCATTTCAGCTATGCTCAATTAAGGTGTAATATGTTGAAGGGAATTCATGTTTAAAGAAACTCTCACGTAAAACCACGTCAATCGCTTAACTGCAAGAAAACCTTGTAGATTCTGCTCTGTGTTGCATTGACCTAAATAAAAATGTTATCGGCAACTAGATTTGATCTCGCTCAATGGCATATCATGGCGTAACGCTTTCAGCCGGCAAGCAGAGTTTTCAAAAGCGACTCTTTTTTTCGTAAGAGGCTTTTATCGAAACAATAGTACATATTCGTCCCTCCCGTTGAAATTCTAGTACTATTGTGTAAATAGCGGGAGAAAGCTTAAAAGGCTGGTTCAGGTCACTCATTGCTAATTTTTTGCAATCAGTTCCCAAATGGGTTTTTCTCAAAGTTTGATAGTCGCGTCGAGATCGAATTAAATTTTTTTTTCTATAATTAATTACTTACCTGACCTTTGACTAGTCTTGAGGAACCTAAAAACGCACTGTCATAAAGACTGAAATCAGACGAAACTAAGTAGTAGTGGAATCTTATCCTGTAAACACTAAGGATATTTCGCAGAATTTCCTCTCTTGTGTTAGGACTGTAAGAGAGATGTTCAGCACAAGCTGGTTCAATAGCGTATCCTTTTGCTCAATTCTGACTTTATTCTTTATAATTCAACGTTACACGTTCCGTTTTATGATCTACTTAACTTAAGGTGACAAAAAAAGCTGCATTTGTTAGCGAAGGACGTTCGCATCTGGATGTATTAATTCTGTGTGGGAATCAAGACTTGCTCCCGTTGTATAACAATCCGTGGGTACTAATTTCCCGTCAAACAATCATGCTGCTCATCCCCTAATACCTGATTAGATACGACATTGTTGTTTACAGAGTCACATTTGATTATTTTATGCCCGCTCCATTCCATTCCAATGACGAAAGAACGGTTTTCTTTGGTGAATAACTAGATATATATATATATATATAGATTTTGAGGGCAGAAAAGCTGCCCAACAGGAAACCACGATTATGTCAAGTTAATGGTGATGACAGTGCCTTCCGCTTTTTCGTTTTTTTCCGTGTCTTCATATTGATTGCAAATACACAACTTAGAAGATTGTCCTTCCAAAGAAGACTTCTTTTTCCGAGATCTCGTGACCTCGCAAATCAGTTATGGAGAAATTAAAGATGAACCCAGTTCATACCAAGCTGGTGTTCTCATCGTTATTTCTTTCTTTCTTTGCTTCACGGCACTGATTCACGTCGAGATCGAGCTTCACGCTCATCGACAAATGCTTCAAGACTTGAGTCAAACAAAAGAAGAAAAACTCGAACTGCAAAACACAACAGAGGACGAAAGAGACAAAATTCTTCGCACTGACTCAGATGAAAGTAGGTTTGACCAAATCTCTTTAATGGATACTCTTACTGAAGAAAACGAAAAAAGAAAAATGGCATCCAGCTCGTCTACCTGGGAGCGTCGATTTTCAATGGAGTTCACGCCCGGACTGAAAGGGTTTGAGCGCAAATTCAAATGCCCATATTTATAGCATAGTTAAAGCGTCAAGCCACAATACTCTAGAGAAATATTTAGTTATGCGATGATTATTAATTACAATAGGATATGGGTGTCCTATTGATTTATCGTTTTTTCTTGAGCTTCACCAAAAACGTTATGCAGTTATAAAAAACCGTGATTAGTTAAATTAGGTGGTATTTTGCAACTACTGTAACTGAAAATTCGTTGTGACTGTGCGCTCATGAATGCCTGAAGGGCATTACAACGTTCGCTCGTGCACAGACGTTTGACTGCTGTGTTCAATAAGCCAGTTTCTCACCTTTTTCTATCTCTTGGTTTTTTATTTAGCTGTTGCGCTGATCATCCAAAAACCCTCATCTTTTATCTGTCGCTTGATCCTACTCTTGTATCGCGAGAAATTTTCATTGCTCCATAAGAGCAAGTACTCTGCTTGAAGTTAGAAAATCAACCTTTAGTTCTTGTAGTAAAATAAGTACACGCAATAGAGGAACACCTTCAGATACCTACGTCATTGATCCTGATGGCAAAGAAGGCCACCTTTAAGTGTGTTCTGTGACATGACTGACAAGAGCAAAGTTGGCGTGATCACCATCAGTCACCACAGTGAGAGCAGAATCTATGTTGCTAAAAGCCAAAATACGTAGATGGTTCATCTAGAGTCATCACCGCTAAGCTGGCAGCACTTACTCGAGTCTCGCAAAATTGTAAACAGTTGATCAAGTTTAAGCGCAATAATGATGTTGCATTCCTCCAATGGCGTTATGCCTGGTGAGTGTCACGTAATGGACTAGATGTGCTCATGCGGAGTGTTGCGCTTGTATTCCAGCGGGAAAAATGGAATTGTTAAGTTTCATCATATATAGCTGTGTTGGAACTGTTAGGAACCAATCAATTTTGTAACCCCACATTATTGAAAAACGTTCGCTTGCAAAGAATCATTCTTATTCTTTTTTATTTACATGTCTTCTTTTATTTAAGTAATAGGCCAAGGAAGTTTACAGGTGAGTTGAATAACTTCTGTTAAATCCCCTCAAAACGCTTCTTAATTTAGTGGTGCAAAAGAATGCTGTCACGGAATCTGGAAATACGCTTGCGTAGATATTCTGCTCGACAAGTTTAGGTTAGCGAGAGCGGAAGGGATTGGATGAGAAAAAAATGGACAGGTGTGATTGTCGAATAATTCATATGGCCTGGGGAAACACCAGAGCTGATTAAGAAAGAAATATTGCTTTATACTTTTGTGTTTTTCTGGGTAATACTGTTGACGTGGCGTCTCCATAAGGTAATGTTAACGTGTAATAAAACGAAAAAGGTTTCACCAGTAAAACAAAACCCTTGTTGTTTCAGATGTTGCTGTTTTGACTGAAAACTTTCATTAGCACGTTGCTCAACAATAACATGAGCAATCACCTATTGATGGACGTGGTGGTCTTATTTCAAAGTTCAAAGTTTAATTTCGTTTTATGGGTGGCTTTTGCAAATGCAATATCCCTGACATTTCACGCTTAATGGAAAAGCCCAGCACTCTTGTGAAAAGTAAAGAAATTGAATTTTTCAAGGTCTTATTCCCTTCGTCGCCAAAGCATGATATACTCTTCCCGTCTGATTGAAAAGTCTGGAGGTAACTAGAGAAATAAAGAAGTTCCAGAAGTAGGTTGGGACAATTCAATGCAGATTTTTCTTTCTTTTTTTCAGTAGAGTCTTTCTCAGAATTAGCCGAGTCAAAATCAAAACAAGATTGTTTCTAAAATTAATTCCTCACCTGACCTCTAACTCTTCATCAACAATCTAAAAACTTGTTGGCATGAAAACTGAAACCGGTCACATGCAGTTGAATCAATACTATAAAAGTTGAGGAAACAACAAAGGATCAGGCTGAAGGAATAGATGACCAAAACGCATTGCGTATTTTTATGAATCCCTTTTGATTACATAGGCCCAGGTTTATTTAGTTTTCATAAACAAAGACTTTACTCTCTTGCAACCTCGCCAAGGTAAAGAGTGTTATGGAGAAATCAGAGATGAGCCCAGCTCATTACAAGCTGGTGTTTTCATCGTTATTTCTCTTCGTTATTTGCTTCGCGGGACTGATTCACGTCGAGATCGAGCTTTACGCTCATCGTCAAATGCTTCAAGCCTTGAGTCAACCAAAAGAAGAGAAAGTCGAGCTGAAGAACACAGCAAACGACGAAAACACGAATGAGATGATCATGTTATTCCCTTACTCGCATAAAGGTTAGTTTATGCGCAAAACACTTAAAACGGTAGGACGATGCAGATCGTGAGTAACGTTAAAAAGTTGAAAAGTCTATCTTTAATTTAGAAAGTTTTCATTTAAAATTCGTTTAAACGTTCGTCTCTTCGTTCTTTCGTGAATACCTTTATATCTTAAAGCAAATGGCTGTCGACCCAAGCAGTTTTTGTTTTGTTTTTTTAACCTTCATTTCAAACAAAACAAAAAACTAATTTTTTATTAGTGAAAGTACTCGAATCGGTGTAAAGCAGCTAATGCCATTCTTTACGTCTTTCCTACCAGTGACATCCCTAACATGGCGCTCCCAAAGCTCTAGAAATTGGAGGTAACTTTTTAATTACCTTATACAAGTTAAGCATAGCATTTGGAATACTAGAAATAATCATCTAAACAGAGCAGACTTCAATACCATCAAAAACAGCATTTTTCGTTGTTTGTATGACCCTATTTTAGCCTTGGACTAAACTAAGGAAGGAAGGCTTCCAATCTATTATCTGTCATGATCAACATATAAGCCGTGAGAGAGGCTTGGGTACGGGAAAAGAAGCAGTTCCTGACTCTTTGTCAGCATCCATTGAAAGATAAATATTTGAAAAGTCAAATAAAGAAGTGGACTAATCTGAAGTCTAAGGCTCTAGAAATCCTGAATCGTTATTCCTTTTCTGGTAAGCACGTCGTGACTCCTTGAACAGAGGTCCTCAATGTGGTTAACCGATAGCCATCAAACGGCCTTAAACTTTAGCCGTTAGGCGTAAAAATTGACAAATTTTAACCGTAAGTTGTAAAAAAATTTAACCGTAAAAAATACGTCTGATAGAAACAATGAAAAGATGTTAACTGTTAGCCGTAAAATGGCCAAAACTTTAACCGTTAGCAGTAAAAGCCATCACCCCATTGACACCCTCTGAACAGGAAAAACAACGTCAATTCCACGTTACATCAGCCAATAATTTTCCTCAATAAAGATATTCAGAACACGGTTGCATCCAAACGACTGTGACATTGTCACAATTGCAATTGCAAACCCTAAGCTGACCGGGGTAGTTCTTGTGGAAACTGATAAAGCTTTGATTGAAAAAAATTAATGAAACGTGACCAGTGCAAGCTGATACCAAAAGGAAAAGGTCACTCAAGGGCAAGAACTCCATACCTACACGTAATGTCTCGCTGTGATTATAAATACATGCGTTGCAGTTTGAAGAAGCTATTTTCATGCTCGACAGATCTTACCACAGTTTCGCCTCCCGTTCCGTGTTATGGAGAAATCAAAGGCAAAGCCAGTTTCTAACTCTCTGGTGTTTTCATCGTTATTTCTCTCCGTTGTTTGCATCGCGGGACTGATTCACGTCGAGATCGAGCTTCACGCTCATCGACAAATGCTTCAGGTCTTGAATCAACCAAAAGAAGAGAAACTCGAGCTGAAGAACCTAGCAAATGACGAAAAGCCGACTGAAATGAATATTTTATATCCTTACCCAAATGAAGGTGGGTTTAAACTAAAAAAATCTCAAGAAGCGGTAGAACGGCTTATCACAGTTCAGTGTAAAATATACCTTTAATTAAGAATCACTCAGTGCAGATGCTGAGTAACTTTATGAAAGTCTATCTGCAATTTTGAAGGTTTTCATTTGAAATTCAGTCTGTATTTTCGTCTTATCTTTCTTTTGTGAATATCTCTGAATCGTCAATCAAGTAGCTCTCAACCCAAGAAAATTGTTATTGTTATTGTGATCTTCTTAGCTTTTAAAGGGAGAAAATTCTCATGACTTTAGAATCTCTCAAGACAAAGAAGGTCCGCTGACGAAACTCAAGAGGTCACGCAAAGTTCTTGATATTTAGAAGCATCGCTTTTGTCATCTTTTTACTGAAGTGCATATCATTCCTATTTCAAAGGATATAAAGCTGACAAATCATGACGTCAGCGAGTTAACGAAAATAATCTCTAGTTTCGGCTCACGTTCTGTCCCTATGTCGAGTCCACTGATTTCTGAAGCAGCTGCTGGAAATCGAGACTTCAAGAATAGGCAATTTTCGGGGCTTAAAATTATTTTATCTACAAAAGGTTCCGAAGTTTCCCGCGCTTTAAAGCAGAGATATTATGCATCTTAGAAGTGTCCTAATGAGATAAGTGGAACGTAGCCGAACTTATACTGTGATGTCTCTTGCAGAGCTTCAAACTCGTAATAAAAGGCAAGTGAAAAATACAGACGGGAGATCAAACGCCAGCGTAACCATCGATCGTGAAGCGATCAGAAAAGAAGTACGACTCGCTATCAAGAGCCAGGCCTGCAGTGTTAATTGTCCCAAGAGCATCAGGGGAAGACGGGGCAAACCTGGTCAAAGAGGCCCTCCAGGTAAACATGGACCACCCGGGCCACAAGGAGTAAAGGGACCTAAAGGAAACCAGGGCCCTCAGGGCATTCAAGGACCTCCCGGACCCATGGGCCCTCTTGGAGCTAAGGGCGAGCCTGGTCAATCAATCTCAGCGCCCTCTATTGTGACACCTCCCATGTCTATAGTTGTAAACGAAACTGGTACAGCGTCGTTTCATTGTGAGGTTGAAGGAAATCCACAGCCTAAAGTCACATGGCTGAGAGATAACTCCAGTCTTCTCGCGGATAAACGAATCGTGTCAACTGGTGGTGGCCTGGTTATCAATGACGTCACGTTAAAAGATGATGGAACCTACACCTGTGAAGCGAGAAATATTCTTGGGGTTATGACGTCATTGGCTAATTTGACTGTTCAAGGTAAGAAAAAACCATTCACACTCGACTCACAAAAATCCATCACGCAGTATATTTTTTGTGCTCTTCCGAAATAAACTGAGGTAGAGCATAAATAATATTTTTGCGTTTTGATGGAACAAGGCGACTTCAAGAGAAAGAAACAAAATGTTTAATTCTCAAGTTTTCTCTCTCCGATTTAAATCCACCTCTCGGTTTTTCATTTAGTTGGTGCATCAATCATTCAAAAACCCTCATCTGTTATCGTTGAAGAAGGACACAAAGTAAGTCTAGTCTGCCAAGCTACTGGTCAGCCGACACCAACGGTCACGTGGCGAAAAGCCGTCGGTCACATGTCCAACGAAAGATCAAGAGTTCTTAATGGCAGACTGGAAATAATCAATGTGAGTAAAACAGACGGTGGAGACTACATATGTTCGGCAAAGAACATTCTTAACGAGGACTCAGCCCATACACAAGTCATGGTGTTTGACCAACTCAGGTTTACACTACTCCCACCCCATCAACGTTCAGCCCCACCTTCAGAAAATGTGTTACTGACTTGCGAAGCACAAGGAGCAAGAGAAGTCGTGTGGCAGCGGACAGGCCAAGGTCTGCCCTCAGGTCATATCCTTTATTCAAATGGCTCCCTACTTCTAAAAAATGTTTCTGCCAACGATTCTGGATCCTACACTTGCATCGCAAGAGACTTTTATCGCTCTGTTACTGCAACTACTGTGCTTGAAATTCGAATACCAATCTCTTGTAGTGACATAAAAACACAGTATGGACTAACATCTTCAGGCACCTACATGATTGACCCTGATGGCAAAGGAGGCGTGACACCCTTCGATGTGTACTGTGACATGAGTAACAAAGGCAGAGAGGGCGTGACAGTTATCAGTCATGATAGTGAGAGAAGAACTCACGTTGGTCAAAAATCGGTCAGATGTGGCCCTCCCGGATGTTACAGAAAAGATGTGCGATACACTGGAGTCAGCACCGCTCAGCTGGCAGCACTCACACGGGTCTCACTGAACTGTGAACAGTTTATCAAGTTCGAGTGCAACAATGACGTAACTTTTATCGAGCAACTTCACGCGTGGTGGGTGTCACGTGATGGAAAAAGGATGAACTACTGGGGAGGAGCAACAGGCTCTGATAAGATGTGCGCATGCGGAGTAACAAATTCTTGTTCCAGTGGCAAAAAGTGTAATTGTTACAACGATCGTAATGACAGTGGCTGGAGAGAAGACAGCGGTCTGTTGACAGACAAGTCTGTTCTCCCCGTTACCCAAATCAGACTCGGAGACTTGGATGAATATCATGAAGAAGGATATCATACATTAGGAAAACTTAAGTGTTATGGTGTGGCATAAGACCACATTTTAACATATACAGTACAGCAGCTAACTACAGTGCAGCAGGAGGTACTGAACCTGGAAACAAAAAAATATTAATCTTTCTGAATTTTAGTCAAATTAGTTGTAAGTTAGGACTTTTAGAATTAAGAGATTTTGAAAACCTAACTTTTTTGTTCTTTAACTTGATAGAGTGATCATGATTTTTTTTTTTTTGCTAAGCTATTGGTCAGCCAATTACAACAGTCACGTGGCAGTCGGTCACATGTCAAAAGAAAGATCAAGAGCTCTAAATGGCAGATAGGAATAATCCATATGACTAAAACAGAAGGTTGAGACTACATATCATGTTCTGTAAACAACTTATTAAGCAAGTACTTTGCCATTGTGCAAGTCATGGAGCTGGAGCAACTCATGTTTACTCTACTTCCTCCAAAAACTTTTAGCAAACATTTCGGATGTTTTGATTGTGAATTTCCATGCACAAGGAGCAAGAGTAATCGTTTGGCAGAGGGTAGGGGGGGGTTCTCCCTTCAGATCGTATCCTTCTTCGAGACGGATTTTTGCTTCTTAAAACGTTTATCCCAACGACGCTTGATCCTACACTTATATCGCCAGAAATTCTCATCGCTCTATAAGAGTAAGTTCTGGGTTTCGATTTAGAAAATGACCCTTTAGCTATTGTAGTGAAATACGCACACGCAATAGAGGAATATCTTTAAAAATCTACGTGATTGTCCCTTACAGCAAAGGAGGCCACCCTTAAATGTGTTTTGTGACATGAATAACAAGAGCAGAGTTGGCGTGACCACCATCAGTCGCGACAGTCAGAATCTATGTTGATAAAAGTCACAATGCATAGATAGTTCATCTAGAGTCAGCACCGCTCAGCTGGCAGCACTCACTCGAGTCTCACAAAATTTTAGATAGTTTATCTGGTTTAAATGCCCATTTTCACGCTTGATGCAACGCGCGCCTCGACCCAATTTCTGTAACACGAAATTCCCAGATTACTGAAAACCTTCTAAAATCGTCTTTCTCTAAAGCCATCCTGGACATATAGTCAACTGTTTTATGGTAGATACATTCGCCGTTCGTCATTTTACAGCTTATAAACAGTATTTTGAATTTTGTCCGATAGAATCCGAAGGAAAATTCTTCTTAAGTGTCACGCTTGGATCTCTTTGTGCTCGGTGAACAAAGTTCGAATTTTTTGACTTTCTAGAAGCGCCTGAGGATTCGAAATAAAGGTATAATATTTTCCAATAAAAAATTGGTACTTTTCAAAGAGAAATATGGAAAAATATCAGACTGCCGGACGTAGTTATTCGAAGACCGTGTCCGGTAGTGTCCGGTGAAAATTTTCTCACTGTCACTCTTGGATCTATTCGCACTCTGTGTACAAGGTCGGCGAAACGGTCAACGTTCGAATTTTTCACTTTCTAGAAATTCTTAAGGATTTTAAATGAAGGTAGAATATTTTCCAACGAAAGATTGATATATTTTAAAGAGAAATATGGGATTATTTGAGGACCGTGTCCAGCCGTGTCATTGAAAAGTGTGTCAAGCGCTTGGATAGCTTCGTACTCTGTATATAGGGTTAGCGAAAAACGTTCAAATTTTAGGCTGCCTGGAAATGCTTGAGGATTGTAAATAAAGGTAGAACATTTTCGTATAAATACTTTTTGGATTTCGAAGAGAAATATGGAAAAATATCAGACTCCCGGACGTTTAATTATTTTAAGACCGTGTCCGGCTGCCGGACGTTTAGTCACTTCATTGCAGGAACGTCAGCGACACTGACAGTTTGCGTTATAATTCTTATTTGCTGCTTTGAATGAACAACAACCTCGACCACTCTTTCGAACGCAAGCTCCTCTCCACGGACAGGAAACTTCAACTGACCCTTGGGTCCTATTTAACAAGGATGGCAAACTTCAGAGGCGCTATTTAAACAAAAGCGGTGGTTCACAAGAAAAACAAACGACCGCGTTGCATCAAGGTTAGAAATGGGCCTTTAACCGCAATTATGATGTTGCATTCCTTCAATGGCGTTATGCCTGGTGGGCGTCACATGATGGAGCACGGATAACTACTGGGGTGGAGCTACAGGCTCTAACGAGATGTGCGCATGCGGAGTACCGAGCTCGTGTTCCAATGGAAAAAAAGTGTGATTGTTAAGTTCATCACATACAGCTACTGTATGAGAGTCCTTGAGAGTCCTGCCATGTATTACATCGCACCTAGACCCCAAGCAGTTTGCTATCTCTGGAAAGTCAACCCACCATGCTTTGGTGTATTTACTGCACATTATATTGGAAGCTATAGACCGAGGCGACTCGTGATTCTTCGCTGATTTCAAAAAAGGATTCGATCTCATAGGCCACCAGATTATGATTAAAAGAAATCTGCTCTCGATATACAACCTTGCTATCAGTGCTGGATTGCGGCATTCTTCGAAGGCAGGACACAAACTGTCAAATTAGCCTCCTCGTCATCGTCAGTTTTGAAATTAAACGGAGGCATCCTCGGGGGACAACATCATGGTTGATGACCTTTTTTGTGACTGGTAGCCCCGAGAAAAATATGTTGACGACGCGATAGCTATTGAGATTGTCCCTAGAAATGCCCTCTCATTACTTTAATAGCTACATAGTGTCTGACGTCTAGGAGTTTGCTTATGCTAATGATATGAAACTAAATCCAGCGAAATGCAAGGTGATGTCGGTTGACTTTCTCCACAATAATAGTTATCAGTGGTTGTCGGTTGCCTCAAGCGACCTCGTGTTAGAGCATGTCAGTTCTTTCAAGCTGCTCGGGGTTTACATGGCTGAAGATCTGACTTGGGCGGTACACTGTGACTTTAGAAAGCCAACCGAGGACTGTACGCGCTCAGGTCGCTCGGGCGCTGCGGTTCCTGCTTCAGATACGATTCTAGTCTACACATCTCCTGTAAGATCAATATTACAATACGCGTACGTTATGTTTTAAAACTTGCCGCTTTATTTGTCAGATGCTATCGAAAAAATGCAAAAGCGCGCCCCTCAAATTGTTTTTCCTACGTTATCATATAATGAAGCCCTAAAAGTGAGTGATTTACAATCACTTCAAACACAGAAGGATCATGGCGTGCAAAAGGTTTATTATCAGTCTTAAATCAGATAAAACTGTGTACAAGCTCGTTAGTAGTCGCATAGTAGGTACTCAATGTAATTACGCATGAAGACCTAAAGAACTGAAAAAACTCAAATATCCGTGGCACTTCGACCATCAGATTTAAGAACTTCATCTCATTCAAATACGCTTTATGCATTGCGCGTGCTAGTTTTGCCATTATTTTGCCATTATATGCTTGTTGGTTGCTAATACAATCAAATTTTCCTTGGCTATATATTTTGTGTTATTGCTTTTTTATTCTCTGCTGGCCAGACCTGTAATTCAGTTATTTACAATGTAAGAGGTCTTAGTAAACATAACATAACATAAAACGTAACTCTCCAGCTTATCTGGGAAATTTTTGTTTACAAAGAACCTTTCCTATTCTTCTTATTTACATTTCTTCGTCAATTAAGTGATGGGCTAAGGAAACTTCCAGGCGTGTTGAATAACTTCTCTTTAATCCCCTCATAACGCTTCTTAATTTAGTGGTGCAAAAGAAGGCTGTCGCGGAATCCGGTAACACGCTTGCATTGATGTTTAGATTGGCGAAAGCGGATGCGATTGGATGAACAAAAAATGGACAGATGTGATTGGCGAATAATTCATATGGTCTGGGGAAACACCAGAGCTGAGTAAGAAAGAAGTATTGCTTCATACTTTTGTGTTTTTCTGGGTTTTAACACTGTTAACATGACGTCTCCATAAAGTTATGTTAACGTACGATAAAATGAAAAGGGTTTCCCAATAAACAAAAACCTCGTAGTTTAAGATTTAGCTCTTTTGAGTAAAAACGTTGATTAGCACGCTGCACAACAATTACATTGATGAACGTGGCGGTCTAATTTCAAAGTTCAAAAAGTGGAATTTCGTTTCACGGGAAGCTTTTGAAAAAAGTAATGAAATTGGAATGTTTTAGGTCTTATTTTCTTCATTGGGACGCTTTTGCCGAAGCATGATGTCATAGACTCTTCCCACCTGGTTGAAAATTCTGGAGGTAACACATGAAATAACAAAGTTCCAGAAGCAGGTTGCGGGCTTTTCAGTGCAGATCTTGTTTTTCTTTTTCTCAATAGAGTCTTTCTTAGAATAAGCCGCGTCAAAAAAAAAAAAAAAACACGGTTTTTTATCAAATTAATTCCACACCTGACCTTTAACTCTTCATCAACAATCCAAAAACTTGTTGATATGAAAACTGAAACCAGTTACATGCAGTGGAATTAATACAATAAAAGCCGAGGAAACAATAAAGGATCAAACTGAAGGATTAGATGACCCTGAAATGCATTGCGTATTTATGCCTCCCTTGTAATTACATAGGCCCAGGTTTATATAGTTTTCGTAAAACAAAGACTTTGCTTTTTCACAACCTCGCCAAGGCAGACAGTGTTATGGAGAGATCAAAGATGACCCCAGTTGATAACAAGCTGGTGTTTTCATCCTTATTTCTCTTCGTTATTTGCTTCGCGGGACTGATTCATGTCGAGATCGAACTTTACGCTCATCGACAAATGCTTCAAGCCTTGAGTCAACCAAAAGAAGAGAAAGTCGAGCTGAGGAACACAGAAAACGGCGAAAAAACGAATGAGATGATCATGTTATTCCCTTACTCGCATAAAGGTGAGTTTAAGTGCAAAACACTTAGAACGGTAGAACGACCTCTAACTAAAATTGGTTGATGCAGATCCTGAGTAACGTTCAAAAAGTTGGGAAGTCCGATTTGTAATGTGAAAAGTTTTCATTTGAAATTCGTTTAAACGTTCGTCTCCTCGTTGTTTCTTGAATACCTCTATAGCTTAAAATAAAGAGCTGTCGACCCAAGCAATTGTGTTTTTTGTTTTTTTTAACGGTGTAAAGATTCACTAGGTCAGCCTCAACACATCAATCAACAATCAAAGAGTCACGTGCTACTTTACTCAGATGACGATTTGTCTGGTTCTGTTTCGTGTCGTTTCAGTTTGATTTCAAAACATGACATTCCATGTGCAAAAGCTGTTTTACGAATTGAAGTTATCTTTTGTCGTCTAATGGGTACTTTTATTGAAGTACAACCTAGAAATTTCATTTATTTTTCGCTCGAACGGCCCGGAATGGGGCTAATTCTTGATGGAATTCACAACAAGAATAAAATAAAGGAAGTTTCAGGGGAAAATTAATACGCTGGAGATTACAGCTTTGAAACAGTTAAAAATACTTTGAACAAAATCGTTTTTTAGAATAATTTTCACACGAGAAGATAAATAAAACCTTAAGAGACACACGGAAAAAAGTCAAGTATCACAACCAACAAATCGAATTATCGCCGTTATCGCAACTAATCTCTGGTTTGGGCTCAATTTCTGTCGTTTTGTCGAGTTCACTCATTTCTTAGACAGCCGCTGGAAATCGAGCCAACTTGAATTTGAGTTCGAAATGACCAGGCTTTCAAAATGAGGCCTTGTTCATGGTAATAAATATCCATTTCCGTATGAGGGCCTCGCACTTTTAAAACGGACTCTGAGTATTTTCCAAGTGGTCTAATAAGCTGAATGGAACTTCGCCGAACTAATTCTGTGAAGTTTCTTGCAGAACCAAAAATTCGTTACAAACGGCACGTGAAAGCTACAGACAGGAGATTGAACGGCAGTGTGACCATCGATCGTGAAGCGATCAGAAAAGAAGTACGACTTGTAATCAAGAGCCAGGCCTGCAGTGTTCATTGCCCCAAGAGCATCAGGGGAAGACGAGGCAGACCTGGTCAAAGGGGGCCCCCAGGTAAACATGGACCACCTGGGCCACGGGGAGTAAAGGGACCTAAAGGAAATAAGGGCCCCCAGGGCATTCAGGGACCTCCCGGACCTTTGGGCCCTCCTGGAGCTAGGGGCGAGCCTGGTCAATCAATCTCAGCTCCCTCTATTGTTACACCTCCAATGCCGATAGTGGTAAACGAAACTGGTACAGCGTCGTTTCAATGTGAGGTTGAAGGAAATCCACAGCCTAGAGTCACATGGCTGAGAGATAACTCCAGTCTTCTCGCGGACAAACGAGTCGTGCCAACTGCTGGTGGCCTGGTGATCAGTGGTGTCACGTTAAAAGATGATGGAACCTATACTTGTGAAGCGAGGAATATTCTTGGGGTTATGACGTCATTGGCTAGGTTGACTGTTCAAGGTAAGAAATAAAATATTCAGTTGTGACACACTCGACTCACAGAAATCCATCATTTTTGGACTGTTCTGATATAAATTGATGTGTAGCGTAAATCATATTTTTTGCGCTTTGATGGAACGAGGCAACATCAAGAGGAAGAAAGAGAATGTTTAGTTCGCAAGTTTTTTCACTCGGGTTTAAAATCAAGCCCGAGGGAAAAAATTATGATTATGATCAATACCCCGAGAGGATACTCAGAAAGTTTCCTCACCTTCTTTTACCTCTCGGTTTTTTATTCAGTTGGTGCATCAATCATTCAAAAACCCTCATCTGTTATCGTTGAAGAAGGACAGAAAGTGAGTCTGGTTTGCCAAGCTACTGGTCAACCGGCACCATCGGTCACGTGGCGAAAATCAGTCGGTCACATGACCAACGAAAGATCAAGAGTTCTTAATGGCAGATTAGAAATAACCAATGTGAGTAAAACAGACGCTGGAGACTACATATGTTCGGCAAAGAACATTCTTAACGAGGACTCAGCCCATACACAAGTCATGGTGTTTGAACAACTCAGGTTTGCACTACTCCCTCCCCATAGACGTTTAGCCAAACCTTTAGAAAATGTGTTACTGACTTGCAAAGCACAAGGAGCAAGAGAAGTCGTGTGGCAGCGGACAGGCCAAGGTCTGCCCTCAGGTCATATCCTTTATTCAAATGGCTCCCTACTTCTAAAAAGTTTATCTCCCAACGATGCTGGATCCTACACTTGCATCGCAAGAAACTTTCATCGCTCTGTAACTGCAACTACCGTGCTTGAATTTCTAAAACCAACTTCTTGTAGTGACATTAAAACATACAGTGGAGGAACATCCTCAGGTACCTATTTGATTGACCCTGATGGCAAAGGAGGCGTAACACCTTTCAATGTGTACTGTGACATGGGTGACAAAGGTGGAGTTGGCGTGACGGTCATTAGTCATGACAGTGAGAGTAGAACCTTTGTTGATCACAAATCAGGGGGATGTGGTGGTCCTGGATGTTACAGAAAAGATGTGCAATACACCGGAGTCAGTATTGCTCAACTAGCAGCACTAACTCGAGTCTCACAAAATTGCGAACAGTTCCTCAACTTTGAGTGTACAGCTGGTGTAGCGTTTTTCGAGGCTGGTTATGCTTGGTGGGTGTCACGCAGTGGAACACGAATGAACTATTGGGGAGGAGCTACAGGACATGTCAATAAATGCGCATGCGGAGTAACAAATTCTTGTTCCAGCGGTTACATGTGTAATTGTAGAGGCAGTTTCAGTGGCTGGAGAGAGGATGGGGGTCTGTTGACGGACAAGGCGGTTCTGCCTGTAACACAAATTAGACTTGGAGACTTAAATGGCTCGCACGAAAAAGGATATTATACATTGGGAAAACTGAAGTGTTATGGTGTAGCTTAACGTTACATTGCCCAAGTGGTACCGGCCTTGCATTTGAAAAGTATTGAAAACTTTCGTTGACTCTATAACATTACCGCAGATTTAAGTCGTATTTGACATTGTAAACTTTATTGTTGCGGTTGGTAGTTTAGATTCGGATAATCTTGAGCAATTACTAGTAAGAACAAACTTAAAAAGTAAGTGTAAAATTTCCACCAGTTTTGACATCCCTAACACGTAATCATCTACACCCCATCAGTGTTACCGGCGAAGAAAAATGATATATAAAAAGAAAGATAGACAGAAAACCAAACAACTAAAGTATGACATACCGAAACATAAAAATAAAAACAACATCAACAATAAGACTAATATCTAAAATCGACCTTCGGTTTCCGCAACATTTTTATCACTTTGTCGAGTTTAGACAAGAAGAAATGTCGACGAAAGGAATTTTTGTTTTAAGATTGAAATTGTTTGTGAATTTCGAGCTCAGCCGGATTAATCGTGTTGGTAGTCGTAGAAGGAAAATTATTTTTTATTATTCACGAATACGAGAAGTAAAGCGAAAAAAATCAGAATTTTCCGTGAATATTCTCAACCCGAGACAGTACGATTTCTGGAAAGCTCTTTTAAATAACCTGGAAAAACACCTCTCTGATGCCAGGATCAGCGTCTGGTGCGAGAATCTCGAATGATGCGTGGAAGAATTGTTTTCACAGGCCAAGGGAAGTATATACAAAATTTCTCCAAAATACTACGTCATGTTTTTCACTTTAAATGTCCCAGCTGTTTTTGCTGCCATCGTTACCATGGAACCCGCACGTCATACGCAGGCGCTCTGACTAGAATTAGTTGCTAGTAATCGATTTTCTTCGTTCAATCTTCGATCCTCGTGATAAATGTTGTGCAAATGTAGACGATTTTTCACCATGGTGCTTTTTCGTTTATAATTGTTTCTTCATGGGTTGCGGGAGTTCTTCGTCGGGCGCTGTGGTAAGGGTACAAACCAGAGTGAAATCATCTTTTCTCTAAGTTGCAATCGTACGAGTTACTGTTTTCCCTTAAATTGCTGTCACGCAGGTGACTAGATTTGTTTTAATTTCTCTTTTGAGGCTGATTTTTAGAACATCCAGTCGAGCATTGTCTCGCAGAATGCTTGATTCGACATGCTAAGCTGAAGTTGGCACCGTTTAATTAATCAGGAAGTAATGAAGACAAGCGTATACTTAACGTCCAGACATCGACACCAATTTTGTTGAACACCAATGCCTATAATAGAATTAGTCAAGTGAATTGTTTCTTCCTCCTCCCAAGTTATTCCTTAAATTTTCCCTTATTATAACCTTGTGGAGTTTTGAAAACTGTATACTTTGCTCCCTAACGATGCTTTAGCTAGAAATGGAAGCCATTGATCTGGAAAAGACATACTTGTCGTTTGAATTCTCACAACTATAGTGAAAAGATATAACGCAAGATTAGAAACTTCTGTAACGTAAACCGTATTATTATTTCTGGTTTGTTTACTATTAGATAACAACTCAGCAATCGACTGTGGTAACACCACAATACAGTGGAACTCAAACAGTAGGTTAGTATCGCCACTGTATGTATGTTAATTGTTGGGAAGCTTTCTGCCGAAGGGTAGATACGAGACTCTTTCTTGTGAAAAGTCTCAGCTCGTGGGCGAGATTGTAAAATAAGCTGGAATCAGAGGGTAACAGTACACTGTTACTGGCAAATGTTGACCACTGATGGTCATTGTGTGTGAAGAGAGCATGATTGAAGATGGCATGAAATATTAAGTAAAGTGGTGTTTTAACTTGTACGCCAGCTTACCTGCAACTTAGCAGAAAATTTTCCATTTTTTTTCTCAACATTTTGTCACATAATGCCTCTGTTGTGCTATGTAACAAATAACTAAATAAATGATATCTGACTGTGGAATTAACAGTTAACTTTGTTTTTCTGAAATCTCACCTCCATCATCAGAAAAATTGAGATATTTATCAAACAATGTCTCCCTCATAACAGTTTCTGATAAATTTCCTATTTCCAGTGCAATATCCCTCATCTTACCCACGACAAGCAGTCTATCCACAACAACGTGGACCACCACCAGCTTACTACAACCAGCGTTATCCTGGTCAGCCCGTTGGATATGGAACCCCTGGGGTCATTCAGCAACCTCAGACAGTTGTGGTCCAGGATAGAGACAGAGGTGGAGACCTCTTGGTTGGAATGGCAGCTGGAGCAGTAATGGCAAATGCTCTGCATGGACCTCATTACTATGGGCACGGGTCACATATCCATATCCACGATCATGACCACTTCCATAGTGGTGGGGATCACTTTCACGAGCACCATCACTATGGAGGCCCTGAGTATCATGAACATTATGGTGACAATGGTGGGTTTGATGGTGGTGGGGGGTTTGATGATGGTGGTGGGGGGTTTGATGATGGTGGTGGATTTGATGGCGGAGGTTTTGATGATGGAGGAGGATTTGATTAAAGAAGGGAACAGTGTTTTAGAGGAACATAGAGACAGCAAAAAAGCTGCAAGTAGATACTGGGATTTCTATATTAAGAGCCAATTAGGGACAAAATTCACTGTATATATTTCTAACAATATTTCCTGCAAAATTTTCTGAAACTAAGAACAATGGAGTGAAAATTGCACTTTTGTTAGCCATCTACCTTGCAGTTTTTGCTGTTTGCTTTGAAACTTAATGAAAACCCTGAGAGAAAAAGCTTGAAATTAGCCAAGGAATCAGCCTTGAATGAAAGATGACTCGCTTACTACACATGAAATGTACTGGTAATATTTGCCAATAAGCCATATGGTACAACCAGAACTGAGCTTATAACCTAGGTCATATGCCTCTGTTTCTACTGAAAGCATTTGAAAGCATGAGGTAGACTTTCAGAACAGCTCAGTATATGAAGACTATGAGGTCTTTTTATGGAGCAAAAATTGTTTCTGCTTTCTCAGGCTTCATTTAAGTTATTGTGTCAGTAAATTATTCTAAGTTCACTTTTTCCTACATATTTAGATCGAGCTTTAATGTGAGGTATTTTTGAAAGCTGTGATAACCTTACCAAGACATAAAAAATAATGAATTTATACAGTCATGTATCCCATTCAGCTTCACAAAAAATTCATTCTGTTGATATTGTTACATATAGCAGTAAAAGTATGTCTCACTGTAATTATTGTAAATGCATTTCCTCCCTGGCCAGAAGTTTGAGTGACAGTATTTAAACTGAGTACGTAACTTTTCGTAAATATGTGGAAAAATCAATGTATGAAAATTAAATTACATATCAGAACACATATTTGTAGGATGTTGATACTTCATAACTTCACAATGAATACAAATAGAATTTAATGGTGATTAGGGGTGTATTTTTTTGTTTAGTTGTTTAATAGATACTTTGTTATTACTATAGTGTACTATAGTTAATCTATGAAAAATTAAAGTTACCCTCTCAGATACAGACTGTTTTTTTTAAGTCACACATTTGTTTTTATTTGAATGAATGTATGTAGCTTGAATTGGCATGCAGAAGTAGTATGATGCTATTTAATCCCAACATTTTCTCCAAGCTTATTCAGTGATTGTTGATTATTATTTATTATTATTATGTAAAATTATCATACATATAACTATCAATTATATTGACTTGTGCAAATTTGTTGTGATCAATTCAAATATTCAAGACAGCATCAAAGAGCTTTCTAAATAGGGGTATCTTGTATGTAATCTACTGTTTGATCCTCTACATTTGATCATCTTCATTTGACCATCTTCATTTCCATGTCACTGGGCATAAACATCACATATCGACACATTTCCTACCCTACCTGTACGCAGGAAGTTTGTCACCATAGACCTAGTGAAATACTCTAGCCTGCCATCAGACTCCTATAGCTTAGAGGTAAGGCATCTGAAGTACAAATTGGGTCAAAGGTTTAACTCCTATTGGTTGCACCAAGATTTATTTTTTACACCCCATGTTTTAACTCTTTTTTTTTTTTTTTTTTTTTTTTTTTAAATCCCTGTCATGCCCACTCCTTCCTCAAACTACCATCTGGAATAGAGCCCGTACCTTTCCTCGTCAGCGGTCAACTTTGTGAATCAACATGGCGGCCAAAGAAGTGGAATTAGGATTTGCAGAAGAAATTGGTGACGATGCTGTTCGTAAACTGCAGATGACAAGCGCCTTCTTTCCGAGCAAAATCGGTGGAACCCCAGCATGGTTAAACTTGCAAGATTTGCCCAATTCAAGCTGTATGGTGTGCAAAATCTGCCTCAAACCGATGGCATTTCTCTTACAAGTGTACGCTCCTATGCCACATGACCAAAGTTTTCATCGAACGATCTTCGTTTTTTGTTGTAAAGATGGCAATTGTCACTCTAAAAACTACACCGATTGTTTCCTTGTACTAAGAAATCAATTAAAACGCAATAACAAGTTTTACAGCTATAATCCGCCGCCAGAATTGGACGAAATTAACGAGCTGTCTATGGAATGTGTAGCTGAAGAGTTCAAACCTAAAACATGGATCAGTTTATGCGATGTGTGCGGGTGTAAAGGGGATAAGAAATGTTCTAAATGTCACGTGGCACAGTACTGTGGCCGTGAACATCAGACGGTGGATTGGAAATCAGGTCATAAGAACTTGTGTCCGAAACTGTGCGCACAGGAAAATAAAGAGCAACTGTTACAAGGTGATTTTAAACCTTTAACTCCCAAGATCTGATTTTCAGTTCTAGCTGCTATACATTTCCTTGTAAATTAGTTATTCTGGATAGTATATGGGTATTAAGAAGGAAAAGGGACATGTTGATCACCTCTGGGAGATGAAGGGTTACTAATAGAGTCATTATACGTTTATATATATAGTAGAATGGTGTAAAGAATTTGTAAAGAATTCTTCAATAGCCTTCTATCATTTGTTTGTGTGATTTGTCCTATTTATTTCTTCATCACTTTCTCTTTTACAGAACATTTCTTTAATGTAAGGTTGTACTAAATTGGATGCAGGAATGTTTTTAGTTAAACCCGCTATTATTTTACAACCAAGCCATAGCCCAAAAGACAATATATCATTTCAAAATTGTTTTCTATATCCAAGAATTTTATGCATAATGAAGCATATGGTTGTGCAGAGATCTTGCATTGTGTGAGGACTTTGCCTAGTTCATTTATTACTATTAAAAAGGTGATATTGATGATAACATTTATTAGGATGCATTTTAAGTCTCAAGGTGTTTAATGGTTGAATTTCATAACAAGCTGTGTAGGGCTTTTATGTAAAAAAAATAATATGACAAGCTAGAACATATTTAGCAAAAATCATCAACCTGTAGAAGTTACCGAGACATATAACAGTAAAACCATTAATGCTGAAAAATATCAAACTCTTTCAACCCTTTCACTCCCAAGATCTAATTAGTAATTCTCCTTACTATCTGCCATACAATTCTTATGATGTTAGTTCGGAGAATTTGGTATTGAATCACAAATAATCCCATAATTGATATTCTTCTCTATTCTCATCACCTGCCTGCTTGATATTGTATTGATATTGTAAGGAGAAATTCTGTCTCGGTCACTTGTGGCAGTGAAAGGGTTAATACCTCCAACATATTCCCTAGGAGGTTATAAAATTTGACTTTGGTTTTTATGCATTTTTTCAGTTTGTTTGTGTTTTCTTTTATTTATCTATTTATTCATTCATTTTATTTTCAGACAACAAGTATAGCAACAGAAGAATTCTCTTTCCAGAATATGAGTTACTTATTGAAACAGAACCAGATTTAACTGATGAAAGTGAGAAAAGTGAAAAAGACAGATTAGATGAATACAAACAGTTTGTGAGAGCAAATGAGCTGCTCACTGATACAGAAAGTGACAAAGAACTAGAATCCTTAGCTTCTCTTGGAAAGGAAGCTTTACTTGCTGATAAACAGTTTAGGAAATTCAAAAAGAGAATTACCAGAGAACCTAAACAGGTCTGTTAAAGAGAGAGTAATAAAATTGTAAAATGTTCTCTCCCCCCCCTCCCCCTTCATTTGGCACTAAATGCTTATTGTGCTTGTTAAAGTCTGTTAATTGGGTGTTGGGTAGTGGAGATAATTGTTTCTTTACATATCTAACTCATGCACCATGATTGGTCAATTTAGTGGGCTGTATTTCACTGGACAGCCTGCTGAATTCAGAAGTTTGTTTGAAATGAAATCTTCCTCCTCTATTTGACCCCAGAGATCTATTTATAAATGTCTCAATAACCTCATTTTCTCAGTCTGTACTGTAAGTTATGGAACCTCCTTTTTTGTCCACTCAGATTTACCAGAGTTCTAGTTCCATTTGGATGAACTGGGCTGACAAAAAAAAATTTGGATCAATATCAGTATCTGGGCAACTGCCCACCTAACCCTCCCCTAACCCAACATTAACCCTAACTTGTTATCAATTGACTATTGTTGAGTTAGGGGAGCGGTAGGTGGACAGTTGCCCAGATACTGATATTGATCCAAAAATTTAATGCTAGCACTTTTGTAAAGACCTTTTCCCTCTCCATTACAGTCTTCTTTTAAAGACAAAGTAATGTTATTATTAGTCTGTTAGAGCACATGTGCGAGTTTCTTGGAATACAACCCTTTTAACAGGGAATTTTTTGCAATCTTAGTAAAACACCAGAACTTTTTGTGATAGATGTCCTGTTTTGTCCTTCAGGTTTTGCGCTATCACCAAAGTGGTGAACCTCTCTGGGTCTCTGATGAAGGCAAGCCTAGCGAAGACGACATTCCAAGATGTGATTGTGGTTCTGAAAGGGTGTTTGAATTTCAGGTAATGATGATGGTAACATTTAAGGCTTTTGAAAGCCATGATAATGGCACTTTCTCCATGTGTGTTGTGTTTTGTTGCAGTCAATGTTTTGAACAGAAAATTCTCTTTTTTGTTGCAAAATTGAAGACTTTTTCAGGTGTCTGTTTTGTGCAATTTCTTTCATTGCAGCTCATCTCTAAGGATCATTTTTGTACTTTAAAATAATGAATCATAATTCCCAAGATCTAAATTCAGTGTTGTACAAATATGTATCCAGGTAATACCTTGGAGCTGATAAAGTTGTTTCTTCCCATTATGTTGGCTGAAAAATGCAACAATATTGTGAGGAAAATATACCTGTACTTGCTTATCACCTCAGGGAGCTAAGGGATTAAAATTTTTGATATCCCTGATGGCAAATATTTCAGTCTTCAGATAAGAAAATTATCAGGGTAATAGTCACAGTGGCAAAATAAGTATCCAGTCAAGTCGCCAACTCACGGATGTATAAAATCGAGTAGAAATGTCAGTGAGTTGGTCTTCAATCCAGTACAACTTATTAGAAGTTAGACATATAGAAAAGTAAAAGATCTTTCGAAAAAAAATTTTTTTTTCTACTAACAAAGTTTATAAGTATCTCATGACAAATAAAGCAAGGTAAATATCGCCAATGATAGAAAGCTTCAGTCACGAAAGAGTTATTGTGTGACAAAATGAGTGTGCATTCTTGTAACACCCAAGAATTTTATACCCACAAATGAAAGGGAACAACAACATTTCCTTAGTAACACTATCAAGGTAAAATGAGGGCATTTTTAAAATTCCCATTGTTTGTTTTCATTTACTGGGGATGAACCTAAACCAAGACAGACAAGGTTGCCATTTGCAGGAAAGTGTCCATTGCACTTTCTCCATCACATGTTTCACTCAACAAAAATATTGTTGTGGTAACAGGTGTGAATCTAACGACTGAAGTAGAGAATCCATATCATGGCTACAAAGTTTTCATAGCACCTGTTATGGCCTTTTTTTACACTCTGTTTGATTTTCTTCTCTTAAATTAAACTTTTTAATGATTTTTTCAAATTTTTTTAATACTCCTACTAAAGATTGCTTCCTAATTTCCTTTTCAGATTATGCCTCAGTTGCTCAACCACTTGCAGGTGGACAGTCTTGAAGAAAGTGTTGATTGGGGAACATTAGTTGTGTACACTTGTGCTCAGAGCTGTGGTGATGGAAGTTCATATCAAACTGAGTTTATTTGGAAACAAAACTTTGCAGACACAGGGATACCAACTACTGCCTTAGGAACTGGATGAGGAGTTTCATGTTTAACCATATTTACTGGTACAACTAATTATTTAATGAAAATTAATTTTGGTCTGGTTTCATTTTTTTCTGACATGTATTTGGTGTAACTGATCAGTCACTGATTTCTTGATCTTCTCATCATTACATGATTGATAAATAAAATTACAGAATTACAAAGTTATGACTGGTCTTACCCTTTATTCACCCCCCTTATACAAGTTGTGTACAATATACTTTGTGGTTTGAATTTACATTTTCTGTGGTTTTTGAAAAGTTTCAAACCAAGGAAAGATTTTAATCACAACATGTATTTGCATATACTGGTAAGTATTGTAAATTTTATGTTCAGTTGGCAGAGAGAAGTAGTTGTCTTTCTGAAAACAAAAAAAAACAATGCCACATTAAAAAGCATTAAATCCTCACCAACCAGCAGAGTTTGAGTGCTCTGTTAGATGGCTTCTTTTCTACTAAGATGTAGACTGTTCTATTGTGAAAGAAATTAAAATGAAATACTTACTGGGTTTAGTCTGCATAACTTTTTCAAAGTATTGAGGTGGAAGAAATCCTTGTTCATTCCCAGGACATAGAATCACATTGTTGGCTGATTGGTAAAATTTGAAGCCATCTGAATGAAAAAAAAATGTATTAATTAATACTTTAGTGGGTAAAAAAACTGTAATTCAAGAACACTATACTTTGTTGCCTAATTGTTAAAGTTTTTACCAACATTGCTTTGTGTAGAGAAATATTTTTTTGTGTCCTGTTACAAGCAGAAAAGATTATGAGTTTCTATGAGGAATCGAACCTCTGACCTTTGAACTCTGTGCTCCAACACTTTACCACTGAGCCATAAAGACTTTATGGTGAGCTAGGCGTTTACTAGAGTGTATAATAATATGGGACCAGTGTGAAGGATTCAAGTAATAACACTTTGATCAGTAAAATAAAATAAAAAGAATCCAAAAGCAAAACAAAAACAGGAAAATTACAATATTAAACAAAACTGGGACAAATAAATCACAAGTCAACCACATATTATATAAACTTATGGATCAATATCAGTATCTGGGCAACTGCCCACCCACCCCTCCCCTAACCCAACATTCACCCTAACTTGTTATCGATTGACTGTTGTTGGGTTGGGGGAGGGGTAGGTGGGCCATTGCCCAGATACTGATATTGATCCAAACTTATTATCAGTCACTGTACCACTCAGTGCCTTTCTGAGGTCAATAAACACCAGGATCTCACAGCTTGAACGCATTCCTAAAGGATTACAAATTAAATTTCGTAAAAGAAAACAATAAGAATAACTGACTAACTCAAAGACACGTGTTAAGATAAGAAAAGATCAGGTTGTTCACATGTTATATCAAAAATTATGGGGACAATCACCCATCTCTCCCTTTTTCTACTTTGCTTTCTTCAATTGGTTGGTTGGTTGTTGTTGTTGTTTTTTTTCTCCACTTGCACTCTAAGTAATTTTCCTTAAGCTTTTTATGTTACACTCCTGATTAGCTCTTTGTAAAGCCACTTTTACTGAGGTACAGGTATTAAAGACTGATTGGCTTCAAAAGTGTCATTACTTCTTACAAAAAATAGAGATTATGTAAAAAAATCGATTTAAACAGGAGTTGTGGACTCTTAATCAACCTTCTCAACCAGAAGTACACAATACATGTAAACCAAAAGGCACAGTGTTACTATAAGTTGTTGAAAGGGTTGTCTTTGAACCTTACAATGGAGCCATCATTGATGATTTTATTAGTAACATTTGTTAAGTATTTCAAACACATACTTAGAGAGGGTAAATTTTGAAAGAAATTGTGGTGCTGCTTTGGTGCAAGGGTATAACAGGGTAATTAAGTGTTATCAACTGAGTTAATAATTATGGTAAATTAGCCACAGTAAAGAGTTTGTGAGCTGACATTTCGGACATTAGCCCTTCCTATTAAGCTCTTAAGAAGGGCTAATGCTCAAGACCTGAGTTTATTAACTCTTCACAGAGGCTAATTTAGGTTATCAGCTCAAATGTTTACACTAAATTACCCTTCTTTGAAAAAAAAAAAAAAAAAAAAAATGAATGAAGAGGGGTAAGTTTCTGAAGAAACTGTGGTGCTGCATTGGTGGGAGAATATAACAGGGTAATTTAGTGTTATCAACTGAGCTGATTACATAAATTGGCCACTGTAAAGAGTTTAAAAGCTGACATTTCAAGCACTGGCCCTTCCTCAGAATATATTCTTTAAATACAGAAATGTATTGCACAGAGTCAGTAGCAAAATAAATCGTTAACCTAGAGAGGCACAGCATTTACAGTATTTATAAACTTTAATTTACTAACCACTGATGACTCCTTCTTCCCCTGGTTCTCCTGGTGCAAAATGGATGTGATTTCTGCTCATTCTTGACAAACCCTGATAAAATAAAAAAATGTGTTTTTTGCAAGTACCAACTGAGCCAGATGAGGTTGATGAAAAAGGAAAGCAAAAAAAATCAGTGAAAAAAGTAAAAACACCCACCTGAGCTTTTATTAGCTCCCAACACTCACGATAGGTGCCATGCACAACAACTGGTGCATTGGAGGGATCTGTGATGGGATTAAGTTCAAGGTCATCGACCTAAAATGCCAAAAAAAGTAAAAAAATCAACCAACAATTATTAACTCTTTCACTCCTGATATCTTCAAGTTAATGAAGATACATCTCATAACACATTTCTCATGAATCTTTTTCTGAGAATTTAGTGTTGGATAAAATAATAATCCCTTAGTTTCATTGGCCAATTTGAGCAAAGGCTAGAGTTGTTTTGTCCATTTGCACTTTAATCCAGAAGTCAGTGAAAAAGTTGTGCATGCTGGATCCAAGGCCCACTTCATTAGTCATCGAATGTTTAGATTATATTTTTTCATATGTATATTGGGCTGAACAATTATTCAAGTTATTATCATAAATTTTAAATTATTAGTAAACATTTATAGCTATTCTCATCACTTGGCTGTTTGATATTGAATTGTCATATTGTAAGCCCTAATAATATAACATAAAACTGAAATCTTGTATCATGATTGTCTAAAGAGATTTCTTTTCTGAAAGTCAACATTCCTAATCTCTTACAATGCAGAAATGCTAACCTCGATGGTGTGTCCTTGATTTGCTCTGATTTGCAGCCTATTTGTCACTGGATCAAGTCTCAGGGCAAACCTCTTCTTGTCATTCTCATCAACAACTTTTCTTACTTCATTCTCAGAATATCTTTTAAACTGTTGTAATTTTAACAGCTCATCAACAAAGACAAATCCTGTGGGCATAAATATCAAATTAATACTAACAAATATATTCTATAATCATTGAGTAAACCATTCTTTTCCTGACCAAAAAAATAATAATAATTCATTTCTCTCAAGAATCTCAATACATTTTAAAACAGATGGGTGATGGAAGAAAAGGAAAATTACTGTTTACATATGATGAACTGCTGGACTTACAACATCAAATTCTCAGATACAAGATGTGTATGACAGATGGTGAGACGATATGATATTTTGAATCTTGGGAGTGAAAGTGTTAATACTTGATGGGATTAATTTTCTTTTAAATTCAATGTGGAACTTTTTTACATTAATTTAAGTCTTGCAGGTCTTCAATTGAGTGCATGAATTCAGATTTTGATGTCGTTCCAGAGGCCATATCCATCCAGCCTGGGCTTAATTGGTACTTCCAAGTTGGCTTGTCATGAATCAAATGCTTGGAGAGCAGGCCATGACTCTGAGTCTTACACAATTGCAGGATCTCAACTGCTTACTAGTAAGTGGGGATGGCTCCCTTGATTGCCATCAGTGTATGATTTTGACAAAGTTAGCCAGTTTTGTTTAGGGCTTGGATCACTCAGTACCAGGATAAACATTGCAGCAGCAAAGTGAACCAACATGGCTTGACCAATCAGGCTTTTGATCCTTTACATTCACAGGGGAACTTTATTGACAAGTAGATTTACTGCCTGCAGTTACGTTAGGCCTCTCTTTTTATCAGTAAAAGGGAACATATAAAATTCTTAACAGGGTAATTCAGTATTATCAATTGAATTGATAACATCAACTGGCAACAGTGAAGAGTTTAAAAGCTATGGTGGCCAATATTTACATCATCAACTCAGTTAATAACACTAAATTACCCTGTTATACTTTTCCACCAATGCACCATCATAGTTTCTTTAGAAACTGATCCCCTTAATTCAAAAAGATTGTTACTTAAGTATGTGGTAAAACTTAAAATCACCTAGATGTTAATACTACCTGAAAAATCTCAAACATGTATTATAGCTGTAATAATACAATTCTAGAAACATTTACCTTCAGACATTTGCAGCCCCTCTTTTGATGCACCATGTCGAAGAATGTAAGAAAGAGCTTTGGACAGTTGAATATTGTGACCTCTCTGACAAAAGAAAAAAAATTGCCTTTTTTTTTCCCTAATGAAATTAGTCAGGTTGTATCAAATTTCACGGCAGGAAATATCTGCAGGTAATTATGATAATTACAAAACTCGCTGTTTTCCTGGTAATAATATAAAGCTTCCGACAAACTATGTGGCTTCATGAAATGCCCCTATGTAGAGACAAACGAATTAAATTACGAATTTCGCCGTAACCTTAACGCCGATATCTGTAGACCTAGATCAGGTACTATACTGTCACTTATGAATTATGCTTTGTGATAGTAAGAACAATTCTAAAATTAGGTTGAAATAATGTATAGGAAAATATGTGATTGGTGAAGGGAAAAATCAAAAGTCTGTTAGCTAATTAAGCCACATGTAACGAAAAAACAGTATCGTAAGAAGGCATGTCCGGTGAGAATGATCTACAGTTATTCATTGACCTAGGGTAGGCAGTAGAGAGTAAAGAGTCATTATCATTTATTGAGGGGAGATTGCCAATGAAAGTTTTGTGATAGCCACCGCGACCCAAGGCCGGAAAAGTGGGCCGGCCTCTCCATCATTCAAATCCATAACCTTTGTGAATCAGTCTCCTTTTACACTGTCCTGGATTTATGGATTTATCCAGAATATTGCTCGCTCTTGTCTGAGACTAGGAGTGTTAAAAAATGCTGGACAATCGAATTTTACTTTACGAAAAAGTTAAACGGATGTTACTCACCTTTAGCGGCTTTCCAGCGCTTGCCTCATCTGCGAGTCGCTGACTTCGCGAATTGTTCATTTTAAGCAAAAGTTATTTCTAAACATAAAAAGCTTAACTTAAATATCCCCCATTTCATCTGGTGTCCTACAAGTCCCCACAAAAACGAAGAAATCATCCTCTAGTGTAGTTATTGCACCACAATTATTGTATGTCACGCGTTCCAATTAGTTACCAGGACCTGCTCATTCGTATCATCCGTCACGCAGTCAAGCACCAACCCGACCTTTTAAGTGCGGTAAAAGTGAAAAAACTGTCTAAATTTTGAATCAATAATGACTATATCTTGTCTTAGTGTGTCTAAACAATATCTATACACCTTCTTTCATCTCACTAGTAAAGCCTTGTCATTTGAGAAACTTTTTCATGGTTCACAAACCGTCGGCATCGTCATACAAAAATGCTAAGCGAATACCACTTCCCGCACCGAGACGAAATAATGCATACGTAACTGACTAAACCGTGTTTCTCGGGCAAAAAGAAATAGCGCTAATTAGTAAGTAATAGTAAAAATAAGGATTTGGAACTCGGTGCATGGGTATTCATCCTAGCATAGCATTCCTTAGGTCTCAGGAACAGAATACTCCAAAGTACCCGCAAAATGACAATACAGAAAGCTTGAGAGAGGTTGGTGTCGAAGAACCCATTAACGGCATTCTCAAAACATCAGCAGGGTGGTTAGATTTCGCGGATATCGAACATTCAAACGACTTTCAGTTTTTTTTTTTCACTTAGATTTATTTATCAAACTTACCAATGAAGCTTCCTTAAAACTTTTACACTCTTTCTGACTGTTTAAAAAAAATTGAACCTGGTGAATTCCTTATTCGTCCCAACGTGTCTCAGCCTGAAAATTGTATTCAAGTCTAATATGAAATCGGCGTTTTTCCATAAATCGCCTGAAATATTTAAAGCCCCACAAAATGCAAATTATAAGTTAGTTCATAGATATATTTACTCTCGTTTTGGTAGATAATGACATTTCTGTGGGTCGACATCAACTTAAGATTGTTGATTGAAAGTAGAACTAGCTAAAATATTTAAATCCTTAAATTAACGTCTTAAACTTCTCGTGTTCCTCTTACTGTTAAGTATTTTGGAGATAACTTATTTCAATTGTGATCATTTTTGTTGGAAACCCAAGTAAAACTCTAAATTTGATAAATTAAACAAAATTAGAGGGATTGAGAATGATTTGTTAACGTATTGAAAATGAAGACAGGGAAGTAAACACTGACAACAAAACATACCACAAAAACCATAAACCAATAAAAAGCAATCGCAAAACCTAAAATAAGTTAAATCAAAGAGTATCTTAACCCTTTAACTCCCATGAGTGACTAACATGTAATTGTGATTTCGATGTGTTATCCTGCAGACAGGTTTGAAGAACAGACATAGCAAACAGCTAGCGCGTGTTATCTTGACATAACATTCAATTCTCTTGCCTAATTTGCAAAGGAATATGTGTTAGTCAGTTGGGAGAATAACTAATAGGATCTTGAGAGTTTAAGGGTAGGGGATCACTATAGATCACCCATTTCTGACATCAGATTTCATTGAGAAGTGCTTTCCATGATTCAACTTTGGATACAATACCAATACACATTCTAGCATTCGACTATTGATAATGTTGAACCACATGACACGGACGTGCTTGTATACCGACAATATTATTAGAAACTTCCCGAAGTTATCCGAAGGTGCACCGAACGATTACGATCAGTCACCGACCGGTTTAACTTAAAGGCTCGATATCCACCAAGAGATCGCCCGCCTCTAAGTTCTGGTTCAATTTGACGGAAATCTTCGTCACAGTTCCGTCGATAGGGGCAGTCACGTTAGTCTCCATCTTCATGGCGCTGAGAACAACCAGCGGGTCTCCCTTCTTCACCACTTCGTTCTCTTTTGCTCGGATGCCGACAACTTTACCCGGCATGGGGGCTCCCACGGAACCTTTGACAGATTTGTCGGCTTTGGGATGTCGCTCAAGAGTCTGAGAAAGGAGGAAGAAAAAAAAAACAATTGTCGGATCGCATGAAGGGAAAAAGTAGCAACAGTAAGAACAATAATAATAATGGCAATAATTATAATAGATCTTTAACCTGCGAGACAGAAACTTAAGGAATTCTTTTTTTATATATTAAGCGGACCATCTGAGAGGCACGAGAAGATCTGGGTTGTACCTGGATTTGGTGCTTTTTACTGACATGGTAACTTTGATTTTCACAAAGTAACAATCCCATGAGTTAAGTCTTCGCACCGAGGTGAACACAAAAAAGACATTGAAAATCAGGATAGATATGACTCTCAAAATTTACATCGAAAAACGTTGATATATACGAGATACGAGAGCTTGTTTTCACGCTAGGGCAGTAGATACCTTTGTTACAGACTTGTCCTCCACCAAAACTGTTCTCAGTTGTCCGTTCATCTCACAGAATACTTCTCTCTGTCCATTCGGGTGCAAGTCACTGATGGCCAGTACTTTGATGTTCAAAACTTTTCCAGGCTCGATCGCCACTTGGAATTCTTCTCCAATTTCAGGGCCAGTGAAGAAGAGTCTGGTGGGAAGTCCATCAACTGGACCAAACTCCTCCCTGAACACCATGTAATCATTGAAAACTTTGGGGTACAGAGCGGCGCTAAGTACGTCCTCATCTCGAATGGCATTTTCTCCTGCAAAACAAAAGCGTGTGCTTAACATTAGAGATTTTCTACCGCTTTGAGGGCTATGAGGTTTGAAAAGAGGGCTAAAGAAATAATTAAGATGTCCAAGTAAGGTTACAGTTTTTAGATCTGTGACATGTTCCGCCTCTGGTAGAGAACATTACGTTTGGTGTAATCTCACCATTGCCATCTGGCCAATGGTAACATTGAAGTAGTCCCTTTGCCTCTCAACATCTCATAGCTAATTCTCCTTACTCTCGGCCATACAATTCTAATGATTTTAGTTAGGAGAATTTGGTATTTAATCAACTTATAACCCCCTTATCATTTTTTTTTTCAAAATTTTCTTCCCTTGCCAGCTGTATATTGTATTGATATTGTAGGGAGAAATTCTGTCCTGGTCACTCACGGGAGATAAAGGGTTAGGTCCCCGTTTTCCTCATACAATAAAACCTGCATGATAAGGCCAACCAGGAGGAATGGCAGGGTGACCGTTTCACACAGGTTCACCAGCAAATGACTTGTGCATGTCTTGTGCATGTCTTAACAGTCCAAAGAAAAAAGATAATCGGCAAAACGGTGAGGATATTTGAACTCAAAGTGCTTACAACGATTTCAGAGATAAATATGGAATAAACTTGACTCGAGAGATTCTTCTTAGTTTCATTTGAGTGGTTTTGCTTTAAATGTCCGTTCGATACAGTGGATAATACGATAAAAACAGGCCTATACGCCGAATAGAGGTGAACGCCTAATACAGGTGAAAATAAGTTTGCTAAAGGGGAAAAAAAATTCTGGACTTTGACAACCGATCGCTTAATAATACAGGGTGACCGCTTAATAATACAGGGTGACCGCTTAATAATACAGGGTGACCGCTTAATAATACAGGGTGACCGCTTAATAATACAGGGTGACCGCTTAATAATACAGGGTGACCGCTTAATAATACAGGGTGACCGCTTAATAATACAGGGTGACCGCTTAATAATACAGGGTGACCGCTTAATAATACAGGGTGACCGCTTAATAATACAGGGTGACCGCTTAATAATACAGGGTGACCGCTTAATAATACAGGGTGACCGCTTAATAATACAGGGTGACCGCTTAATAATACAGGGTGACCGCTTAATAATACAGGGTGACCGCTTAATAATACAGGGTGACCGCTTAATACGGGCTCAGCTATATTTCTCTCAGGTTTAGCCATTCACTTCATACCGGCCTCTCCCCTCTTAAAAGAGATCGTCGATAAAAAAGAGAATAAACTGACCCTGATCACAGATCGAACGTTTCAAAAATGTCCTTTTTCCATTAAACAAGCTGAGGTACATAGATCGACAAATAATTAAAAAATATACAGATTATTGTAGATTTAGATCAACCTGGCGCACTTCTTACCGAATTCCTCTTGCAGTTTACTTTTCAGTGCGTCAAAGTCGAGTGGCTCCAAAGATTCTCCTGGCCTTCCATCAATTGTGGGGCGTCCCTTTAGAGCCTGCAGGAACAACAGAGGGTTTTCAACTAAGTAAACAATAGAAGGCAAATGAGCATTTCTAGGCGGCCAGGTTATCGTGGACGCCATGTTATATCGTGAGATGACACGCGAGACTGGGAACTGTTAAGTCAAAATGTCCCAGGCTTTTCCACGAAAGACACTCGAACCTTCAGAAAATTTATCTATTAATCTATTCCCTCATTTAAACCAGTTACTCGTCAATTATGGATTTAATTGCATTCAAAACTGGGAAAGGACTATCAAACAATATTTAACAGATGTCATTTCAATACTTGTACGATTTTTCATCGGCTTCTGCGGTAAAATGAGGTGAAAGAAGCCGGCTGAATGAGGCAGACGGTTTTTGGCAGCGGTTTCGGTCAGCTTATGGCTTTTATCAACAGCACTGTGTTATATTGGATGTCGTTCTTACATTGCTCAGACAAAAACGGCTGAAAACTGTCGACGAATTTTGATGAAGAATGTTTACAAGGTAAATGCAGAAATTACAAAGAACACAACCACGTTTTTCTTGAGATGGCCTGGGAACAGGCCCTCTTCATCAACTATTCGGGACGTGCGTTTCTCTGCCCGCGGGAAGATTGGAGACGTCGGGGAGAGGTTTGCTGGGGATCTGGCACAAATAACTATCGGTGCCAGACGCCTTACAGACCTCTCCCAACACACTTTTCTTAAAGCGTCATACTTAACCGTGGGCGAAGAAACAATCGTGCCGAAGAGCCAATGATGAAAGCCTCCACGCGCGCTATTTTTGAGAGAATTGAAAAAAAAAAAACTTCTTCTTTAGTCATCGTCATTTATTATAATTTGAGCGTCTTACCTTCATAATGAGTTGTTTAATTTTAAAGACATGTACAGCTCTTTAACAATTGTCAATAGGATAGTACAGATAATATAACAAGACATCGTTTGTGGGTTTGAGTCGTAAAAAGAACAAGTCTTTTCTCTGCCCTTTGATTCCAAGCATCCAATTTCTCCCCACAATATCACGCCTGAATTACACACCAGAGTCATGAGAATAAATGAAATGATCACCAACTAAAAAAGCTATTGATTGTTAAACAAATTTTCCTGGTCATCACCTTAGGAAATATATGGAGAACAGTATGGAAAATATGAATACCGTTTTTTTAGGGTTGTAAAAGCATTAAATATTTACGTCAAAATTTATTTCCTCTACGATATGGTACAGTATGGTGCTTTCAAAATCGAGATTGTACCATAGTCGAAACAGAAAAAAAACTTACGAAATTGTTTACACTTCCTTTCCGGAAAGAATGTTTGTAATAAGGAAAATGCGAGATCCGAAACAATTGGAAGCAGGTGAAGTGATGATCTGGAAAAGAACTTGGCGCGTTTGAGCAAACAATTGAAAAGATCGAGAGCAAATGCTGGAAAAAATTAATTAATTAAAAAACTAGGAGAGTTTTTCAATCGCAAGAGGCTGATGATATTTGAAACTGTTTCACAGCCGTCTGAACGAAACAAATCAGGCACTCATCTTTCGTCTCCAGGTGAACTTGAAAAGAAAAGAAAAGAAAAGAAAATTTCTGCTCCATTAACGTCGACCAGCTTTTTCAAACCGAAACAATACAACTGGCGAGTGAAAAGCAAATTGAGAACAATTTTCCATGGATTGAAGGCGAAAAGCCTGGATTTTGGTACAAAACAGTTTTCACATCGATCTTTGGTCTAAATTTCGGCCCGCCAATTTCTTCAGAGACCGAACAAAATTCATAGCATCGAGCTCCAATCGGGGAGAAGAGGCAAGGTACAGAACATGCACAAATGGTTCTGGATTATCGGTTGGTTCCCCACTATTATGGCCGTGGCAGGAAACGCAGTTGTGATTTGGCTCATAATAACAAAAAGACGGCTGCGAACTACAGCTAACTGGTTCGTTACGTCCCTAGCGGCTGCCGATTTCTTTATTGGTATATTTTTCTTCCCTACTCTGTACACCTGCAAGATTCGATGGAGTTTGTGTTCTTCGCAAAAGGGTCACGTTATCACGATTCTCCTGAGTTTTCTGCTGCACGCTTCGGTGGGGAATTTATGCGCGATGACAATCGATCGTTACGTCGCCATTGCGTTGCCTCTCAAGTACATTGTTTACATGACGCCAAAAAGGAGCTTTCCAATGATAGCCGCAACATGGATTTTCCCAGCAGCAGTGTGGAGTCTTCACACAGTCATCGTAACGTATTTTGGTGCATCGGCCACGGCGTTTGCTGTAACTGTCGTTAGAAAGTGCGTTCTTGAGTTTCTTCCCATGATCTTCCTGACTTTAGCCACTATACACATGCTCATGATTGTTCGAAGGCATAAGAAAGAAATCTCGTCTCTCCTGGCCGATTTGCAATATAATCGGCCTATATCCGACGAAAAGCCGAAAATTTTCCGACGGATCCCTGAGGCGTCCTCGGCGACGGTTGTAGCAGTCGTGGTTTTCATCTTCGTTTTTTGCTACTCGATCGAAACTTACTTATTTTTCTGTACAGTCTGTCCGTCAGCTTTAATAGACGTCGTTTTGTTTTTCTTTCTACTAAACGCCGCTGCAAATCCTCTCGCTTACGCGTTCTTGAAGAAGGATATCAGGAGAGAGTTGGGGAAAGTTTTTAAAGACAATTGTTTACACAGAAAAGTAGTCAGTCATAAGTGATTGTGATATTCAAAAATACATGAAGATCCTCGATAACGGGTCAAAAAGTATCGTAAAAAAGTTGATTATCTTCGTTGTGATAATAAATTAATTAATCAATTTTTTTTTTCTTGAAATATGGAATGTGAAATAAAAGGAAAATAATTATTCTTTTTTTTTTTTCAAATAAAACAAAGAAATGGAGTTATATTTGTCGACACAATTAGAATGTTTGCGTCGGAACCCAGAGTTCTTTTCACTTTAAATAACGCAAGTTCAACAAGGTTCTTTGGACACAAGAAAGCCCTCGATTTCAAGTAGCGTAGAAGCACGCTTTCTTTTTTCTAGCACAAAACGCTTAAAAAGAAGGTGTAATTTCAAATTAGAGAAATTAACTAACCTTTGTTCGAAGGGGTTCAGGGAAACCGCCATGCGGTTGACCCAAATAACCTTGCAAAAACTCCACCACTGAAGATGGGAAGTCAAGTTCATCAGCCTTGGCGAGCACATCGCGATCATCCAACTTGTTCTGCACCATAAACTGAGCCAAGTCACCAACAACCTTGGAGGTTGGAGTCACCTATGAAGAAAATAGAAATTTTTTTAGTTTCTTAAAGTGGAGTTTTGTTGTAGATATAAAAACGGCCCAGTCAAGATCATGAAGATTAGCCATCTTGAAGCTTCTTGACCGAAGAATACCTCAAAGCAAAATATCAAGTCATAACAGAAATGAAAACATTCAAGAAATATTTTCCCACATGGAGCTCGTTTTAGTTTTGTTTTTCCCTGCACCCAGGGGCATATTTGATTGATGGGTATCCGTTAACTGCAAGGAAATTTGAGGAGGTGTAACAGATTAGCATCCTCTATGGGGGAGAGGCAAAACTGTAATGGATGACGGGTTGGATTACCGTAAGAATGGTGCACAAAGTTCCTACGATGTCTGCATTAAAATCGTGACAAATGAAATTTGAAAATCTTTCATCAACAACACTACATCACCTTCACTACATCACCCAGCAGTTCGTTAGCCAGCGCATATTTCTTTTTGACATCGGTGAACTGATCAGCCAGGCCGAGCGAGTAGGCCTGGAAGTGAAGGTTAGTGTACTGTCCCCCAGGAATCTCGTTCTCGTACACGTCAGCATTTCCGGTCTTCATGGTGACAGTGCTCTCAAACGGAGCGTACAGATTCCTCGCTCGTTCCCAGTACTCGCTGTACTCGTGGACACGTTCAAGAGGAATTCCTGTGGGAGCAAAAACGATTCCAGTTTTTTTACTTTCTCCATGCAGTTGCTGCTCACTAATTCAACAGGACAGCGCCCTAATTTGGGAAGGATCACGAAATGCACAATCAAGAGATGTAAAATGTTTCAGCTTCTATTCAATTCATACCTGTTTCCTTCTCCGTGTTTTCCAATGCCGCAACAATGGCTCCCATGCTTGGCTGTGACGTCATGCCAGACATGGAGTCTACAGCAACATCTACCACGTCGGCTCCAGCCTCCGCCGCGGCCAACATGGAGGCTACACCTGCCCCAGCGGTATCATGGGTATGTACGTGAATGGGTAGCTTAGGGAACTGGGCTCGAAGAGAACCAATCAACAATGTAGCGGCATTTGGCTTTAATACTCCGGCCATGTCCTGTATAAGGAATAAATAGGGACACGTGACTAGTCGTGCAGATATTGAGGAGTCGCATTAAATCATTGAGAACAATAAGGAAAAAATAGAAAGAAAGGAGAGAAAAGGAAGTAGAGAAGACCTTCACTCTTGTTAGTTTAAAGCTACGTCTTACACTGCGAATAACATAAGTATGCTTCTCATTAAAATTTATGTGGACAGTTAGCGCCCTCTTTGAAGACTAAAGCTAGATGGCCAAAGCCTTTGCTGTGAAACAAGGGTAAATGTGAATACGATTTAGTTTACTATTTTTGTTGTCATGAAAATAAAACTCATTTTTCACCAAAAAAAAGGTTGATCCTTTGCCTAATTTTGAAATTGAAAGCTGTGATAATGGATAATTTGGCGTAGGAAGTAATGAGAGAATGAAATACATCTTTGGAAGCAAAAAAAAGACATACCTTCTTTTGAGGCCAAACGCGGTAGGGATTACTACAAGCATTTTTGTTTAGCATAAAAAAGCTATAAATGAATTAATTATTTCCTTCGTGCCATACCTTGATACAGAGCACATGCGCACCAGAACGTGCCAGTTCTGACGCCAGGTTCATGTAATAATCAATGTTATACTTTGTCTTCATTGGGTTGGACACATCACCAGTGTAGGATATCGCAGCCTCTACCACTCCGCCTGCCTTGCCAGCAGCTTCAAT
Source organism: Pocillopora verrucosa (assembly GCF_036669915.1). NCBI lineage: Eukaryota > Metazoa > Cnidaria > Anthozoa > Scleractinia > Pocilloporidae > Pocillopora > Pocillopora verrucosa. The sequence continues at coordinate 4,578,441 of NC_089318.1, forward strand.
ACCAAGCTGAAGGGGAAAAAAGGCGTCAATCAGAGGTTGAAGGCCAAATGCACTAGAAACTCATATGTGTTCGTGGGGAGAACCAACGCAGTGTGAACTAAAACTTTAATACAGTACAGTGCCATGATATTTTTGAAACACGCAGTAGAACACGCTCGAAAAGATGATAATGTCACAAGGCCAGAGTCGAAAACGTGTTGTATAAACATCACGAGAAATGACGGCCTCAGCACTGTACTTAAAATCTCCTGAAGATCAGCGGAAGAGCATCCGCCGGTAGTACTAATGAAAAGACCTTGGGGTTGACAGTAAACCCTACAGGGGAAGGGAGAAAGGGGAGGGGGGAGGGGAGGTTACCTGCGATGGACCAGCATCCCGTCTGTGAGAAAAAAAACATATTTCTAGTCGGTTCAAGCGATATAATTTGTAGATATAATATTGTAATTACCTGTAAATTCGGCAGGTAGTTCAAGGAATCGAATACCCTGAAAATATCCATGCCGTTCTGGTGCGCCTTTTCACAAAACTTGAAAACCACGTTGTCGGGGTAACTGGTGTATCCCACCGCATTTGCACCGCGGAGGAGCATCTGAAACGGGATGTTGGGAACAGCTTCTCGCAGCTGGGCCAGGCGATCCCAAGGACATTCGTACAGGAAACGTAGGGCAACATCGAAGGTTGCACCTGTAAATAGATTGAAGTTGCAAAGATGATTAATTTTGGGCTCGGTCGCCCATTGTAGAACGATGCAATTCGTTTTGTTACAAAAGCCGACGAGAGAAAAAATCGCAGCTCCTAAATTGGATTCGAATCCCAGACTGCATTTTGAAACTCTACCAATAAGATACGGAGAACTCGATGCTGATCTTTGACTAGGAGTACAGCATACATCCCCAGCCCAAAAAGTACATTTCTTCAGATTCAAATCTAAGCTTGTTGGCTGAAACAAAAGCTGGCTGAACAAGCTTCGGAATTCCATCGTTAGGGGCCATTTTAAAACAAGTGTCCCATCTAATCCCGCCTTGCATCGGTTTTGCTTTAACTCGCTCTGCGATGGGTCCAGAAAACACGTATCACCCTCTTAACCAATCAGATACAAATCTAAAACCAGTCGCGACACTAATCGCTTTTTCCCGCGCCTCAGACAGATCACATGTTTTCGATTTGAATTTCCATTGGCTCCTAACCCTAAGCAATTACTTGGATTGTTCTGGTATTGTTTCACGACAATTGATCGAAATGTGTTCTGGGGCTGATTATTTAGGTGCAGTATAAATTTCAAGGTCGGTTACTGCAATCTTCTGACACCATCGGCGATTTTAAGTCTAGGGTGTCTTGCGTATGCACTGACCTCCCCAATTCTCCAAACTGTAGGCATTGGCAAAATAATGTGACACAAATGGTGCCACCTTGAGCATGTCATGAGTCCGCACACGGGTGGCCAGCAGTGACTGGTGGGCGTCCCTGAATGTTGTATCTGTCAGCAGAAGCCTGTTGCTCTTTCGAACAGCACTGGCAAAACCTTCAGGTCCTTGCTGTAATAAAATATCTCGGAATCCGCTCGGTCTCAGGTGGCCGTAGGAACCCGAATTGGACGTTTTGGGGATCTAGTAGAAAAGAAAGCTTTTTACTAACAAACAACTATTCATAACAAATTAGACAGATTATTTTTGAAGAATTTTTAGGAGAAAGTGTAAAATTAATCCCTGGATTGCCTTGGTTGTATATAACCACACTTTATGATACGTCGACAAAACTCACGCAATCCCATAAACCACTCAGATTTAAAACCACCAACAATTCCGATTCAAAAAATAAATCAACTCTTAATTAAGTAGAGGGAAATGCAAAAGTCCTTAAAGTTATCATTGTTCTCATCCATACTGTGGACATAATTGGAAGGTTCCTGAATGAAGGTAGTGTGGCTAAGGGGTCTGGGCACTGGACTTGTAATCTAATGCCCTTCACCCTGGTGCTCACTAGATTTGTTCTCGGTTACCCCGAGTTCAACTCCCTGGCTACGCTTTGTATATACGATAGCTAACAAATTCACAAGCTAGTCAGAGCGGAATTTTAAAAAACTTGTTTTAATGTACAAGACGGCACATAGCCCGTTAGAGCAATACGTTTCATACCTCGGGTGCTTCTGGAGCGTCCTTGGAGGGTTTCAAAGTAGTCGCTAAAGGAGTGCACGGTCCGTTAATCATCACGTTTCCAAGATACTGGAGCAATTTCTGAGCTCGATTTTGACCCCATTCTACTTTGAACAATTGAGGTCTGTGGAGGATGAAATCTGTCCTGACAGCGCCATCTAGAAACTCATCTTCTTTAAGAACATTGATAATGAAAGGAATATTGGTCTGCAAAAAAAGCAACGTCACTGTGTTTATTACATTGACTCAGGTATCTTTTTTCCTTTTTCTAAGAGTGGTAAGTGGTAAAATCCGAGGCTCACGTTAGCGCTGTGAGCGTGCGAGAAGACCGTGAAAAATGTCTGTGAGGAGTACCAGAACCGCTACAGACCCCTCGCAGACCATGCGAAGATTCGCATCGCTCGCGGACTCGAAACCTGCAGGCTTTGCCTTAAGTGACGCAGCGTTATTGAGAAGCTGCTCGCTGACTACGAGACTCTCTTTTGAAAACTGAGACTAAACGATCTAAGCCATACAACTCCTTTTTATTACCATCGCCTTGCTCAGTTAATTGCGTGGTATAGTTGATGACAATGTTAATATCAGAGTTACGATATTTCTCTTTGGTGCTGGTTTTGCGAGGTAAGAAAGCCTCTATATGGTAATTTTTCCGAACGAAAACAATCCCCCATAGACTCACAATGATAATTAAACGCTTATTCTAGACCATGACCATCTCCGTAGGTTTGACCGAACCCCCGGAAAATGTGAGAATACTGACTTTGGTAACTGAGGCTGATAAGTTTTTGAGGTTAGATTCCCGAACGTTTGACAAAAATCGAGTACTTTTTTGTCGGCTAGTTATTCTAGCAGTTGTGAAATTTATTGAAACAATAATTCACTTTAATGTTGATGGGACAGATGGAGCTACATCGGTGAATAACTATCACATAAAAAGTAAAAAATTAGAATAAAAAAAATGTATAAGCCACACCTTGACCCCTCTGACTCTAAACTCACGCAGTGCTCTCAGCAGTTTGGTTGCAGCGTCTCTATGAGTTGAGCCTTTGCTGATAACTTTCGTTAGAAGTGAGTCGTAATGAGGAGAAACCACAGCCCCTGGAAACATGGAATTCCCATCCAATCGAATTCCCATTCCTTCACCTGTTCGGAAAACCTGCGAAAAAAAACGACAAAATATAATGATGAAGATATAACAGTTTGATCTTTACAAAGTGGATGCAAATCCTTTTCGGAAGTCTCCCTAAGAATAGTGGCAAAAATATTCGACAATATTTGGAAATCTTTGCCAATCTCCGTAATCAACGTAGTGCAATCTTAGGAAACATTAGAAATCGTCGGCAATTTCCAGTCTCCGAAGTCAACGTAATACAATCCTCACTAATCTCTGTCATGCAGTCCTCAGAAATCTCTGACAATCTTCGGCAAATCTTCGTAACCAAGGAGATACGATCTTCGCAAAACTCTGAAAATCTTCGGCAATCTCAATAATCAACGTAAATATCAGTGATCAACGTACTAAAGCATAACCAAGCTAGTTTATATTGCTATAAAAAAGAAATGAGCACCTTGTCCCTAATAAGCGTCCTGTTTCGAATAGGCACCCTCCCTTGAGGTACCAAAGTAAATAAGCGCCGCGGGCGCTAAATCGAATTATTACAGTACATGTAAATGTTACCTCAATCCTGCCTGTATCTGGAGTGAAGTTATTTGCAGGATCTTCAGTTGTGATACGAGCTTGAATTGCTGATCCAGTCACTTTGATATCCTCTTGACGAAGTCCTATTTCCTCCAGAGATTTTCCTTCTGCCACATTGATTTGTGTTCGTACCAGATCGACACTATAAATTCAAGAGAGAAAAATCACTGTAGCACTCAAACTGCGACCGTTAGTCGCCATGGGGAGTAGGTTTTGGTAAAGTTTTCATTACTTCCTGTACACAGTTCTGAGTTAAAATGAGATACACATCCTCTCGCTTCCTAAATTGCTGAGAGCTACGGTACGTCATATTATGCTCCACAAGCTGTCCCTTTCATCTTTTTTTTTTATTATTATTTTTTGCGAGGTTGACCAAAACGATGCGCTTGACGCCATGTACGCGTCACGAATTGTCACGTTTTCTCGAAAAAAGGAGGGTCACACCAGCCATGGTAATCACCCCTCCCCTTTCCCCCTACTCCTACCCGGACTGAAACTTGACTACAACTTTGCAATAGACACTGATAAAAACAACATACCCTGTAACTTCTTCCGTCACCGTGTGCTCCACTTGAAGACGGGCGTTAACCTCGATAAAGTAATGATTTCCTTGTGGATCCAGCAAGAATTCCACAGTCCCAGCATTTTGATAACCAACTTCTTTACACAGTTTAACAGCATCGCTTGTCATTTTGTCTCTGATTTCCTGAGGAAGTTCTGGCGCTGGGGCGATTTCTATGATTTTCTGATGACGTCTCTGCACTGAACAGTCTCGTTCATAAAGGTGTACAACATTTCCGTAGGCATCCCCCATCATCTGAACTTCAATATGTCTCGGTTGTTCTGGATGAAAAGAAAAATTTTTTTAAATCCAAAAGTTTAGTCTTTCATCGACTCCTCATATTTGAATCCTATCAACTTTCCCCACTGCATGCGATACAATTCTATGTTAGTCACTCCTTGGAGGAGATGGCGTTAATCTTTGCGTTCCCAAATTTAATCTTAAATTTATGAGGAACTCTTTTACTTACAAGTGCGCTCAACTGTGGAATAAACTTCCAGAAGATGTCAAGCTGGCCGATGATGTTAATGTTTATAAGTCCAAGCTAAGATCAATTCAGCTGTAATTTTTATATTTTTAAATTTTTTTTTTTGTGTCGGTGTGTAATTTTTATAATACCTTATATTCGTGTGTATGTAGATTATAGATTACGTATTTAAAATGTCTTTTTTTTCTTTTAATACTAGATTTTGTTATTGTAATTGTAGATTTAATGCACGTTCGTATTTTGAACGAGCACTGGTGCTCTTGGACGATAACGTGGTTAAATAAATTATTGATTGATTGATATAGATTGATATGGACAATTCTATGTTAGTCACTTCTTGAAATATCGTGTTACATTGTTCAAAACAATTTCCTTCGTTGTTAATTCAATTGCCAACATTCCTTAATTCTTGAGAAATGACAATTTAATCCTTTAAGTCCCATGGGTGACCAAGACAGAATTTCTCCTTACAGTACCAATACAATATCAAGCAGACAAGTGATGAGAATAAATAAAAATGTCAATTAGGGGATTATAAGTGGATCCAATACCAAATTCTCCAAACTAACATCACAAAAACTGTATAGCAGACAGTAAGGAGAATTACTAATGAGATCTTGGGAGATAAAGGGTAATGAACCTACCAACAAACTTTTCAATAAACATTGAACCATCTCCAAAAGCAGCGTATGCCTCATTGCTGGCTAAGTTAAAGAACTCTTCCACATCTTCCATCTTATGGATTACTCTCATGCCACGGCCACCTCCGCCATATGCTGCCTTGGTTATGACAGGCAACCCATACTGCTCACAGAAGGCTTTGGCCTCTTCCACAGTTTTGATTGGGTTCTCTGTGCCAGGAACCACAGGCACACCTGCATTGACTGCTACTTGCCGAGCTTCCACCTTATCCCCCATCATTTTGACAATTGAGGGGGAGGGGCCGATGAAAATGATGCCGTTTTTGACACAAGCTTCAGCAAAGTTGGCTCTCTCTGAGAGAAATCCATATCCTGGGTGAATTGCATCAGCCTCTGTTTCCTGGAATATAATTTAAAAGACAATGAGTATTTACCTAACCCTCAATGTACACATGTAGCTCTGCTATTTGTGGTTTTTAAACCCATTCTTAACCGAGAAAAAAAATTCTCCTCTCAAAATCTTTACAATATCTAGCAGAGAAGCAATGAGAGAAAAAAAACTGTCAGTTGAGGGATTATTGGTTGATCCAATACCATATTCTCCAAATCAAAATCAGAAGAATTGTATGGCGGAAAGTAAAGAAAATTGCTAATGAGATCTTTGGAGCAAAAGGAATAAAACCAAACCTAAACACCTAACTCATTCATTTACCTTTGCAATTTTGATGATTTCTGGAATATTTAAATAAGCTGCAACAGGAGGCATGCCTTTGCCAATGAGATATGCTTCATCAGCCTTTTGTCTGTGCATGAGATTAGCATCTTGTTCTGAATAAATAGCAACAGTCCTAATACCAGCCTCAGTAGCTGCACGAAAGACTCTGATAGCAATCTCACCACGATTAGCAACCAGAATTTTCTTTATTTCACTTCTACGAGGCTCAGGTTTGTTAGTCTGAAACAATTTATTTCCTGCATGGAGATACCGACATGTTGACCATAATCCACTGCTGCTTGTAAACTGTTGTTGAATAATTTTCTTGAAACGTGGTGTTTGAACTCGCAACATTTTCCTGGCAGTATTTCAATCACTCCCTTGATGCTGGTGTAGTGATTATTTATCTAAACCTGTTCCTCCCTGAAAATTCAAAGTAATCACAAAGTAAGCCAAATTAAATATAACAACAACAATAATAACAATAATAATGATAATAATGGAGGATTTCTATTGCATCGTATTCACTAGCTCATGGCATTTTACAACATTTTGCAAGTGACTTAAGCCAGATTACATTGAGAAGTTAACAATTTTTGAAGGTACTTTTTGCAGATGCCCCAATTTTAGAATCAAGGCCAGACCACTATGGCTGGAGCAATGTTCCCCTATCTTTGCAGGATGTGCATAGGTTCTTCAATGCCCCCTGCTCTCCAATACAGAGAAGATAGGAGATGGAGCCTACAAGAACCTCTAACAATTTCCAGATGTCAGATCAAAAGCAGTATATTCTTCTCAGCTATTTAAAGACTCTGAACATTGATCCAGCTATAGAAAATTAATAAATCATGAGCGACAGAACAGCTAACCAAACACATGGACATCATTTGCGACCAAGTGAAACTGATAATAACTTTTCATCACTCTTAGTTAAACATGATTTCCCATATAAGCTTATTTACTGTCAACCTGTACTTAAGTCATGAACTCATTCTTCAACCTAACCTGTCAAATTATTTCAATCATTTTACATGAAACAAATAAAAACATTCAGCAGAATCCTGATTTCTGATACCTTCTGTTTCTTCAAACTTCAAATAACTCACACCAAAACTGCTTCCCTCTTTTAATCAAACATATGAATGTAATTTTACTTTATTATTTTCACTGCTTCTGACAACCAATTTCCTTTCCCTTGGGAGTAAAACAGGAGTGGTTTTTTACTGATGTCAAACATACGCATATTGGGCATCATACAAAAAATCACGAAAAGTTATTTTTACCATTTAGGAAAGGACAATTATTGAATGGCATACCAAAGTAATATTATTCAAAATTAGTAATTCAATATCAACAAAAACATCTAAACAAAGTATGATAGGTAACACACTGTACAAATCAAGTGTATTCTCTTAATTAGGGAGTTAGATCTTTCCTGTTCACTTGTGATGCAATATGACACCTAATTAGTTTATCATATTGGAAAGATCTCAAAAGCTTGTTCATGTTATTTCAGGATCAGAAGATGTGTATGGTTGTGACTAGGCCGGTTATGAAGGATGACAAAAATAATGGTATTTTGTGAATAAAAGAATTGCTTCATATTTAGCCACTTCAAACTACAAAAAAATATATATTTCTGTTAACAGATGACAGACTTGCTTCCCACAGTCAAAGTATGTGCGAGATTTCAACATATTTTCTGCAGACCATGCCTGATTTCGCAAGACACTGACTGTAATTGTTGTGAAAACGCTTTGTTCAGTTCATTTGATTTTCATGACTGTTAGTGTCATCAGCAGCATATACGTAATATTTTCATTCTCTTAACTTTTTCGAATCAAGATCCAGTTTGTCTAATTTTCAATTTCAATCGGTTTAATTCAATGAGAAAAAATCTGGGCTATATTACCTCACCTTTAGGTAGATTTCCGATGGGCATGGATGTCTTGGTGGCCAACCGCAAACTATCAATAACAGTTCTCTTAAAGAAGATTTCTCTCCATGAAACAACGTCCCAAATTTTTAAACATCTAATTGACTTTCAGCTCATTATTTATTAATCGTGTTCTTCAGTAATGTTATTTCATCGCGGCTAGATATCACTGATGTCACTTAGATGAGGATCGAACGCTTAGAGGATTTCTCATCGCTGTCTAGACAAGCTATACTTGGTAAAACACATTTTATAAAAAAAAAAAATGAATTGTTAAAACAACTCGAGGAGTACAGCTATATGATCTGCCACGAACAAAAACAAGAGTGATTGTTAACAAATCTTAATTAAAAATGAACGAAGTTAGAAATCAAAACAAATCGTAGGGTTTGTTCTATGATAATAATTAAAATATCATCTCAGGAATTGCTTCGATTCCTGCATGAGTACACGTTACAACTCGTGCTTCGAGGCCAAGGGTCAAAACACATTAACAGCTTGTTTCTTCTCTAAAAACGTATCGTTAATTACTAACCTGTGGGATCGAATTCCTACTGAGAAAATCTTTGATCAAAAGGAGATCATCCTCTGTCGGAGAAACGCGATCAAGAAATATTAACGTTGAAACTAAAGAATTAGTACTCGCTATTTGCCTGTTTCTTTTCTGCACACTCACGTCACACTTGACTTCCAGCGAGGGAGGTACAACCAGAAGAGTACAAACAAAAAATTAACGAATGTATTGCACGGAAGGGAAGAGAGCAATTTAAATTTAAAACCTAGAAATATAGAGTTCACTAGGATTGTTTACCTTCAGGATGAAGCCTCAAAACATAGCCACTCCATCAATGACTAACAGAAATACTCTGACGAAAGTAATGTGTGATTATTCGAGTCAGTCACGCCTGCGCCCGCAATCAATCAGCAGGTCGAAAAGTACCTTTTTTTTTCGTCTAATAAAAGTCACATGTAAAGTTAGACAGGACGGTTTATCGACCATGTGCGTATCACAAAGGTCCCTAAATCTACCTTGGACTTCACTGTGAGATATCAAATCAAATCTTTTTAATACACCTTGAGGTTCCCATGCTTCACTGGCTTAAACCAAAAGAAGAAAATTAGGGATTGTTAGTTATTCAGACGGTATTTCTTTGTAGTGTCCTTGAGGGATCATTCAGGATCCAAACGGGTAACACTGTGGCCTGAAAGTCATAAGATAATCTTGTGATGTTGAGAATGGGTTATGCTAAAACAAAAAAGAAATAGAAAAGAAAAAAACACGGATACTTTTGAAATTATTTGAATGATAAAATTCAAGCTAAGATCCATCCCCTTGAATTCTGAAAGTTTTGAGATAGAGTAAGACAACAGGGCAACCAAGTATCAAAAAAGTATCATTTTCTGTCCGAAGTCCATAACTGTTTGTTTATTTTTCAACGTGATGTTGATTAACGCCAAAAAACTCTCGCTCATGATTTACTCACATACTATAATCTGGCTGTTTCTATATCTACTTATATTTATCTTCTCCTAATCATCCTCTCACTTATTTTTTTTTTTCATTATTATTATTATTATTATGTTTATAAATGTTGATTCGTTTATTTGTTTGTTTTACTCATCCGAATAGGCTGGTAGTCCTGAGCTAGAACCCAATCTCTCTAGACCAAATACTTGCAACATGGCGTTCTTAGTTAGACCTCAGTTGTGATCATTCGATTCACAACATTTCAACACCTGTTCCATGTAGTTGCGATGACATATTACAGATAGATGCAGTTAAAAGTCTGAGCCATGACGGAAGACTCGAAATTTTCCATTGTTTCGCCGAAGTCGGTGAAATTGTACGCGGAAATTTGCGGCGTTCAGACTTTGACAGACGATCTTGCCAGTTCCTTGGCTGAAGATGTGACCTACAGACTTCGCGAAACGCTGCAGGTTTAAATGAACACGCTTACTTCTTCCATTAACTCGTTTATTATTATGATCGTAAAGGAAGTATCAGTTTAATCAGCTGAACATTTTATTTAAATTTTACAGAGTGCCTCACAGTTTATGAAGCATGCTAAGCGGAGAAGGCTCTCAAGCGAAGACTTCAACAAAGCATTAGAAAGAAGTAGCACAGAGGTAAAACATGGAATTTAATCTCACATCTGTCGATCAAACTCGACTCTGTATGAGAGATCATGATGTGATAGTTTTAATCTCGCCCACGTGTTAAGGAAGATCTTCGAACCTCTAATAAGGCATACGAGAGAGTTTGGATGTCTTGAAAGGCGCAGTGAAGGTGGGGAGGGGGGGGGGGAGGGAAGCAGGGGAGACGGTCCTCCCCCTATGCAAGCGATAAACGTTTGTTCCAAGCACAAAGGGTACGCTTTTTGAGGTGTTTTGGTCTTGAAACAGGACTAGATTATGACCAGTGTAATCTTAAAAGAGGGTATGTGTCTCAAAGAAACTTTTGGAGCGTACAGTATGACTGGACGTATTTATGAAAACTTTGCTTACTGCAGTCTGTTTAGCTTGAAAGTGGGCTCTCCTTTTTCGGTTTTGCTTTACAGCACCTTACCAGGTGTACCCATTATTATACTGTCAGCAGCAACTTATGGAAAAAGTTGTTGAAACCCCTGACACAGGTGTGGAAAATGGCATGTTTTGGCCTGAATTAAGGTCATTATTTGAAGAAATGGCATGCACATGAACACCTCTTTCAAGAAATAATTGTGAGAAGTTCTTTGCCCTTACAGTGTGTCAATATTTTGTACATGTACATGCAAGAACGGGGAGAAACAGGCTGTAATGTTGATATCATCTCCCTGAACATTTTCACATGACATTTTAATTTATTTAACTGACTTGTTTTGCATGTATTTGTCTGGCCAGCCAATTTATGGTTATGGATCTATGGATGACGTGTTGTTTCGAAACGCACCAACTAAGGATGGGGACATTTTCTTTGTTGAAGATAAGGAGATAAGCCTACGAGAGCTGGCAATGAATGTGGTTATACCCACTGACCCTGGACAAAGAAGTGTTAAAGGTGAAATCTCAGTCAGTCAATTCAGTCAGAACTTTCAACAGAAGGTTGCAAAGGAGAGGTTTTGTTTCATGCACAAATTTAAGAAAAACTCATGCATCACGTCTATAAAAGATAAAAATTCAATTCCTTCTTAATGTGTACAAGGTTTCAGGTAAATCTTAAAGTTTTCAAAAACTGAGAAATTCAGAAGGCAAAAAACATCTCATGCTGGTTCAAAAAGTCCTTAGTTGTGCTCCCCTATCTGTAGAATTCAAGTGCCACATATAGATGTTGGCCCCCAAGATCTGTTTGTTAATTCTCTTTTCTGGCTGCTACACATTTCCTTGTAAATTAGTTACAAGAATTTGGAGTTAGATAGAGACAACAACTTCCACCTGATAAGTTTGAGTTTTCTCATTACCTGCTTGCTGGATAATGTATGGATATTACAGGGAGAGGTTACATGTTAATCATTTGTGAGGGTTAAACAGCTAATCACACGTCACATAAAACCCTTTGTTAAAAATGCATTTGAATTAGTTTCATGGTTTTAAAAGGTTGAAAATTTTTCTCTATTTTGTATAATAGTGAATCTTGGCTATTTTCTAGGGAAACAGAAAATATTCCTCCATATTTAAATTTACACAGATTCAAACTTTCTTGTGATTAGTCCTATTTTGTGTTCTTGCCTGTGCGTTAAACTTATGTTTAAAAGAAGTTGTGGTTTTGATTCTCCTTTGTCAGCAAATTGGTTGTCTGCTGAGAGTGCATTGCCTGCTGGAAGTCATGCTCAGGCAAATGTTGGTAAGTTGAAAGTGATCGGGTTAATTGTCTTTAAAAGCACACCTGCTTCTGACTGCATCTTTAAACGTGTGTTGTTTCATTTATGTCAATTTAGGACGAGTTAACAATGATGGAGGCAGTGTCCAGCGTCCCCTATCTCAGGTGGTTGTCTTCGTATTTTCAGTTTTAATACACAAAATTTTGTTCAGTGCCATTGTTAGAGCTAACTGTTTTTACCTCTCTTACCTTTATAGTGGCCTAATACATGTCCTTAGTCACTTGGGCATATTTAAGTTATAAGGGTAAATTTTTTAACCTTACAAACTTTTTGAAACCCTTCTTTCAGTTCTAAACTCAGTCTGCAAGTCTGTATCTTTGAGCATGAAAAAGTGGCACCTGAAATTCCATTCTCCCCCCCCCTCAGTCCCCCACCCCCTGCCATTTAACACTAGATTGAAATTCATGTGAAAAGCTTGTGTGTTATGATGACTCTGTAGTATTTTGGTCTTATTTGGAGAAAGATCATGTTCGATACTTAGCTACCTCTGACTATAGCTGCCATCTTCTGTCTAGGAGTATTGCAGGCACCAGAAAACTCTCAGGGAGACTGAGCAAAATGCTCTTTGGTAGTTACACCTTGTTTCATACTTCCTTAGCAGGATGTGCAGCTGTATTGTAGCATTGTTAGCCTTGCAGGGTACTTTAAAGGGCTCTAAGTTCTTTTTGAACCCGTTTAGACATTTACAATGGACATTTTTCAAACTATGTTTCTGGCTTTCTCCCAATAGGCATGTTTAAGTTACTATGAGCAAGTAACGAAAGCAATTTTGGGTGATGATGAACAATGCAACAGAGTAAGAATTTATCTGAATTTAGAATACTTTAGCTGTGATTCAGTTGGGAAGGTATTTGTGGTGTTCCACACCTGAAAAAGTTCAAAGTTAAAGAAAAAGTTTTGTTACAGAATGCGATTATTTTTTATTCTTCTCCTGGCAGGTGGCTCTGAGTGATCTGAAAACAAATCCAAAGATTTATTCTTTACTGGCTTACTTTGTGAACTTTATTGCATCCGGGGTAAGTCAGTGGACTAATCATGTTATTTCAAACCTTTGCCTATTTTGTTTAGCAAAAATGGAAGCCAAAAAAATCAATTTAACAGAATTTCTTCTGATAAAACATTTTATTGGGTCGTACAAATTTTAAGAAAAGCTGAGTTTTAGTTTGTAGATTGAAGTTGTAGCGTCCACTCATAGCTACTTGAAACTGTACTTTAATCAGTTGTTCACTTGCTAGTTCGTTTCTAATCTGCACATAACTTGTATTCATTCCATTCACAAATTGCACGTGAAAGAGAAAGATTCGCTGAAATAACAACAACGCGACTATTAAAAAGATGATATTGACCGAATAACCGAAATACTGCATACTTACAAGTTATTGTGCCTTCTAAATAGAAAGGAAAACTTGTCCTAACGAAACGACAGTATAACTCCATAACAAAACATGTGCTTTTCGTGGGAAAGAGCGCCCGCGATATTTTGCGTGCGGTCACCGAAGACTACACCATATAACGTTTATTTTCTGTCTCTTACAGAAGTGATAATGTATTTTTCAGGTGAAGACCTATAGCCATGACTTGACGCAACTAAGTAAGCTGTTGAGTATGGTCAGATCACTGATTGACAATTCATCACTGTTCCTTGAGCCTTATGTAAGCAAATTATTTATGATATTTATTAGGTTAAAAAATTTTACTTTGCACTCATCATTCAAACATGTAAGGTCAACATTTAAGACATCTTAATTATGCATATGATATCTTTTCAAGTGCTTTTCTTATGTCTTTCAACTGCATCTGAAATTTGTGTATAAATAAGTGTGAAAATTGTCTGAGGACTATGCTCAGATTCCATCATGATTATGAGTTCTTGAGTACACACAGATATGTGTTTAGTTTGGTTTATAGTGCAAGCAGGCCCTCATTGTGCTGCAAGAGTTGAGACAACTCAGGGAGAGGTTTGCCAGGCGTGTGGAAGTAAATTAAGGTCTTGCTCATAAGCTAAGCTTGGTTAAATCAAATTTACAAACAAGTTAAGCAATTTTGATGGATCAGAGTTCATGATCATTTACACTGTACTCCTTTTGAATTCGTCAACAAAATGACCTTGTGGGCTGGGTATAAAAGGAACACAACTGCTGTACTTAATTAATACTAATACATGTAAATTTATTTGGTGAACAGGTTATTCAGCTGGTGACAGCAGTCATGTATTGTCTGCTAGAGTCTTTGGCTGCATCTCTGAACCCCAAAAATGACCACTGGAGATTGAGGGATGAAGCAGCTTCCATTTTGGCTCGCATTAGCAGGTAGATTTGTATTATGCAAGATAAAGTTGTTAGCATTGAGGTTATTGCAATATGCATCCTTATTTGATTTAATGCAGCATTTGCTTGAGCACATTTCAAAAGGCACTTATCTTTCTAGTAAAAGCTCACCCAAAAGGTTTATTTGTGTATTGAGTGTAACTGTGTGTTCTTTTACAGAAAATGCAGTAATCCAGTGAATTATTTGAGACAGCAGCTTTTAATGACACTACAGGAAGTGTTATTGGATGACGGGCGGCCATTTTGTTCCCATTATGGTGCTGTAGTTGGATTGACCGAGCTGGGACCGGAGGTCAATATTTTTATTGCTCTTATTCGATTTCAGTAGTAAGCCACATACCGTTTATAAGAAACTGTAGAAAGAAATAATCTTAAGTGTGAATTTGATGCCGTCTGAAAGAACGTTACCCGTCTGGCTGAACGAAAAGGGTGTTTTACCAGCGAATTATCACTAAACATATTTAATCAGAAACAATAGAGTAACGCGCAAAAGTAAGTTGACAATACCCAGCTCGATCTTCGATCGTCGATTCTCGAAAACTTCGAGGCTCGAGGTTCGAGTCGAGTTTTGTAGCACAGAGCATATATTTACGTGGGAGAAGTTGCTGATTAGGAAGGCTGGCAAAAATCTACCAAGATGAAAACAATAGCGCTTTTGTATACTTGTTATATCGAGAGATTTGAGGTCCCTGTTTGCGGACAATATTTCATCACTTTCTTCCTTCATTTTAGCCAATCAGATTCGAGAAATTTTTTTTTCGGCACGCGTAGATGCTTCCAGAAAACAAAAAACTGAATCAGGTTATTCTTGTATATTTTAGGCCTTAGAGCAGTATGTGATACCTCACCTCCGAACCTATTGGACACAGCTTCAGCAAGTGTTAGACGACAACAGCCAATCAAATGCACTGCTGCAAGAAGAAGCTTACCAAGTTTATGGCGCTCTTTTGGTATGCTAGGCGCTCGTTCTTTTGCTCATACAACAGAAAAAGATGTATTTTCTTGAACAGCCATTGGTTTATATTGGGGCCAAAAAAAGCGAAGAAAAATTGAGTATGGTTTAGATCTAGGTTTGATTCAGTAAAGAGGGTAAGTTTCTAAAGAAACTGTGGTGCTGCGTCAGTGGGAGAGTATAACAAGATAAATTGGCAACATAAATTGGTCATCGTTGAGAGTTTCAAAGCTGACGTTTCGTGCGTTAGTCCTTTGTCGGAGCGAATGACGAAGGGCTAACGCTCGAAATGTCAGCTTTGAAACTCCTAACGGTGGCCAATTTACGTTATTGGTACTATCAAATCAGTTGACCAAATTATCTTGATTGAGACTGGACTTCATTAAACAATCTTCCTTTGATATACAATTCGAATGATTCGCCTTTGATACTGATGTAGCTCTTCATCTTTTAAATGTATATATTCCTTGTATCCTGCAGCAAGCCGCAGGTTGTCTGTTGAAATCCAAGCAGCATGGCGTTCCAATGACCTCTCTCGGTTTTCAAGTCAACAACTCGCACCCAGTTCTGCGCACCAATTTATCTCCGTGGGCTGGAGCGAGTGTACTTCAGCGCCCAGCCCCCGTGGCAAAGTCCCGATCCCGGTCAAGTTCGACTGGTCTCGCTTCGAATCCTTTTCAGCTGTACCAGCAGCTGTACGATGTATTCGGCGACAGTCTAGGTCCCAGGACTGCACACAACAACTGGCAAGACGCGGTCGTTACCAAAACTAACCAACTTCGGATGCAACCATTTGCGCACGCGTACTTTCCCTTACGACCTCTGCCGCGCGATGCAAATATTATCAAGGAGTTGATTAACAAAGCGAAAGAGAAATTACAGACATTTGGTTCAAAAACTAACACGTTTGGTGTTAAAAGGAAGAGAACCATTGATGACGAATCAAGTCAAAGTCCAAAAGAAAGACTCAAAAGCAAAAGGATTTGTTTGACATTGAGGCCCTCTCTTGCGAAGGTCTCTGCTACGCTCATGGATTTGGATCCTGAGGAACTCAGTTCATCGCAAAGCATAAAGGCAGGAATTTCGAAGAAAAGCAGTGAGAAGGAGCTTGCAAAGGCTCCTAGACATGTTCAGCGATTGACAAACTGGAGTGTTGAGACTGGACGCATTCAAAGAAAGTTAAGAAAGCAAAATCCCTCGCTCAGTAACAGAGTCAAGTTTGATTTTCACATTGGTGTAACTTTATAACATCGGTATTCTTGTTCCTGAGAAATACCTCAAGATAACACTGTACATGTAAATGTAACTCAGACTTGATTTTCGCGGTAGATATTTATACACGGTCTTGCTTGTATTCCGTAAAATTGATCACAACTATTCCTGTTTCCTGAATGGCCTTGAAACTACAAGTTAAAGAAACACACTGCATTCACAAATCGAAATACGTCTAGAGAGAAAAACTGTTGAATCAGAGCTGAATGGCCCTGAAACCACAAGTCAAGGAAACACACCGCATTCACAAATCGAAAGAAAAACTGTTCAATCAGAACTCTTAAAAGCTTCACGTGACCAGTTCAGAGCGCGGGAAAATAAGACGCTTGCGACCAGGTTGTGATTGATGTTGGGTTTTGACACTGCAACTGATTGTTTTGGCACTTAGCCCAAGCAAAAAGGTCTAACGCTCACAGACAATTAAACTTGTTGTGAAAGATGTGGTTATTGTTTTGTGGTTATAAAAAAAAGAGAAAGTTTTATTCATAATTGTTTGTCTTGAGTCAGTCAGTTATCATTAAGTCTGTCATTTTC
Organism: Pocillopora verrucosa; assembly: GCF_036669915.1. Classification (NCBI taxonomy): domain Eukaryota; kingdom Metazoa; phylum Cnidaria; class Anthozoa; order Scleractinia; family Pocilloporidae; genus Pocillopora; species Pocillopora verrucosa. The sequence goes on from NC_089318.1 coordinate 4,595,576, forward strand.
ACTGTTGGCAGTACATTATTTTGTGTTCAAGAACAAGTGAACATAACCATTTTCTCCCTTTTTTCACATATCATGGAGATATGATGTATATTTCTACATGGACAAGACAGTTCTCAAGTCATTCACTTTCTGTCATTGCACAAACCTTCGAGGATCGATCAATTTGACTCACATTCACAGGTCATAATATAATTTATTTCGTGTATAATTGGCAAATAATTTGAAAATTATTTTGTATAAAATTTGCAAATAAGCAAAATAGACACACTGAAGTAGCTTTGAACATTACTTTTCTAAGGATGCTTTGTAAAAAAGAGACTTTTCGACACTTTTCTGAATCACGTCATTACCGCCAACAAATTGATCAGATTCGTCCACGGGAAAAAAGAACCCTCCAAAATTTTGCAATTGGTATCTGTGAGGCACGAGTTCGAATCTCATCTCAGCCAGAATTTTTTCAAGTTTCTTTTCTGCAATAGCTTTACTAAAACCGAGATTCATCGTACAAGCTAACTCAATCATGATGATCTATCAAGGTTCATTTCGGTGACTAATTAATAATTCATATCCACACGCCTGGCTGTAGCAGAGATGTATAATTGACTCAAGTTGACAACAACCGTCTAGGGAGAGTGATCTGAGTTGCTATTTTTTTTATATAAAACTTAACAGTTTGAATTCTATCTCAGTTTAAAAAGTAGCGTACAGTATTCTTTTATGGATCACCGGAATGACGTCAGGTTGTTTTCTGACGTCATCTTTCAAATAAAAGGGTGGTTGGTTTGTTTTCTATAATAAGGGGTAATTTTCAATCGACATCACCAAACTTCTAAATTTAGAATTTCAAGTTTAGTCGCAGTTTTAGGAAAGTGTCCAGTGAAGTTTAATTTCCTCCAATTAGCTCCCCAAATTTTTCACGGTAATACGTTTTAAAGGTTGTAGCTAGCAAGTGCCTCATCGGCCCACTCAGTAACAACATTAATTCTAACACCTTCATTAGCCGCATAAGTAAACATATTTGGCCTATTCTTGTGCTCCACGGAGAGTGCGCAGTGATGGAAACCAATCAGATTCCACATGTCGTCAAAACATGGCGCGCCAGAGGAACCGTACTTGGTATCGGCTCTGTAATGTAGAAATGGCGAACTGGAATCCGAATCAGCTGCTTTTTCTCGTGCCTTGCTAAATGGCCACTTCCACGAGCTCTTCTTCACTGCACGCCGCCGAGTCTCGAAGCGGTGGTGTTCGATAAAGTCCTTGGAGAAAAGCTTCAGAAAACTTTCATCGTAGTGAAGGATTTGGTTGCTTCGCAGCACCACCATCTGGTTGCTATTTTCAGGATACTGGATGATATTCACGTGAGTGCCTGCTGTTATTGAAGGTAATATCTTCGTGCAGTAACTCACTTCACTTAAAGGCGTTCCGCCGTCAAGCGATCTCTCGGACACAGCAATCAACGCGATGTCGAGACTACTATCTGGATGTGACACGAAACACGTGTCCGGTTCGAGGGCAAATTTCACCTCTGACATCTTGTAGAAGCTTGCGTTTGGATCGACTTGTTCAAACGACACCTCGCCCTCTTTACAATTCTTGAAAACGTGTGAGGCTGTAAGCAGGATCCTTTCGGTCAACATTGTACCCGTTCCTTGATTTCCGTTCTGCAGGAATATCTTTCCCACGAACTTGCGAGCTTTATTCCCTTCGTAGAGAAAACGGCTGCTCTGTAACTCTCCATTGAACAGGGCTTCCTCCTCTTCTGCTTTGCGCGTTGATGAGATGACCAATTCTTGCAGTGCATCGAGGATCCCCAAGTGTGCCTCATGGAAGCGTTGTTTGCTGTGTCTAAAAGACAAAAAATCAAAATGTCTGGTCCAGACATAGCGAGTACAACCGCAGCTCCTTGCTCTGATGAAAAATGGTCTACTGCGACAAAAATCGCTGCAGACAATTTGCTTTGTGAGAGAGAGAGTATTTTTGGGAAGTCTTCGTCCCTACAACGTAATCTATGAGCTATTTGCTCCCAAAGCGGCATGCCGTCGCGTGCATGCTTTCCGCTTAGCTAACGCCTAGCTAAAAGAAAACGGAGAGGAGTGTTACGCAGGCTAGAGATAAAAATCCGATTCGGTTTTTTTGCGAAAAAAAAATGTTACATCGTAGACCATAAGGAAAAACCTACCTAAAGATGGCATCGACTTCATCCTCACCATCATTGGCCCCTGGAAAATTAAAGTCAACAAATGCTTACCTTAAATTACTTGAAATGGGACAACAGGCGATAAAAGTGATGAGTGCGTAACGACTGCAGGATCGCGTGACAAAAAACGCGCAACAAAGAAAGAATTTTAATCCCGTGACAGAAGATCACTCGATTGAAATTCTTCTCAAGGTCCGCTGTGATTCCGTCTTTCGATTGAATTCCTGCTTTCTGTCTATTTCAACTAAACCGACGCATCGAAATTATGGTTGATAGGCAAAGGTGTTGTTCTTAGACATGAATCTGAAATAGGTAGATTGCGAGCCGCTAGCCATCGGTAAATATCTTTTCTTTCTTCCCTCATACCTACCGGAAACATAACTAAATCTCAAGGATAATGAGTTATGAAGAACTGAATATACCATTGCGAGATTACGATTGCAGTACAGAAAATTCAACCTTAGATAAATCCCCATTCTCTCAAGTTTACTCCGACGTAAAGCGATACAGCATAACAATAGTAGAGTTCTAAGGATCTAAAGCGCTCAAGAGTGAAAAAGCAAAAGCTTCATATGCATGCAACGAGCCATTCCTTTCCTTTAGTATACTCAGTTTGAACATGTCGATCGCAAATTGAAATTCCTAGGAATGACTATCAAATGATTTTAATGCTCATCTTACCTTGGTTTGATGCTGCGGTGTTTCTAAGACTCATCGCATTAGCGTCAAAGGAACTTTAAAATGAACGTGTCCTCGCTGTTGTTTCTTAAATTTGCTGCGGTTGAGTGCACGGTTTGTCACGCTACGTCAGTTTTTTCGGGGAATCCCGAAATTTCGTCGTATTTATGACGTGTAAAAGAACACAGCTTCACTCCACATAGCTAGTTTTATCTTCACCTTTTTTCTTAGCATTATTTACATCAACATGCACAACATTCAAGGTATTGCTCGCGTGATTCGAACGTACTGTCAGGTGCACTTCTTAATGGATAAAAGCCGTCTTAATTTAAATCGAGTCGTGATGCGAGACGGTAGTGAAAGGTTTACTCCAGCGGTTTCCTTGAGGAGCAACAACAATTTTAGTAAAAGGGAAAATAAAATCACTAAATAACGACTAACCTATTCATTGCTTTCGTTTTGTGCCTCTCATCTTGAGCGCTTGACATTGTTCCCATAATATCAAAATCTGAGTTATCTGGTTTTTCCATCAATCTATTTTTAACTGGTGATTGCCACTTGTCTGCGGTTAAGTAGTGTGCTTGAAATATGTGACCGAGTGTATCGAACGTGTGAACGCAGGCTACCAAATACTTACAAGTCAAGCACAAATTAAAGGAAAAGTATGTGGCATGAGTCTAAGCGAAAATTTCCCAGTTTCGGTTCACCCCGTTGATCAATTGAGGGGTGGGGAGCCTGCAACATGTTAAAGCTCCCTTCGCTGGTATCTCTACACCGAAATAGAAAACATTGTTAGCTTGCGAGACGACTCCTATTAGTGCTGCTGTGCAAAAAATCTCTTAGATTTTGCAAGTAGAGTGCGTCCGCGGACTGTGGTAAGTCCGCGAGGGGTCTGGCGTCGACTTTCACAAAAAAGGGAAGCATGCGAGTAGCGTTGATAATAGTCTAATCGCAGGCTTAAGCACAGCCATTTTTTTTTGCAACGAGTTGTTTCACTTCTAATCATTTTATTTTTAGTTAGCCGTGACCCTTAATATATAACTCATTACTCCTCAGTATAAACTAGGTGGGATAGCGGGCTTCGGTAGCGAGCGACAAATCGAAAATTAGGATACATGTCCTCCCTTCATGTCCTTGAAATTGTAACCTAACTTGAGGACAAAACTAAACAAATAAACGGGGTAAGAGATCACTTATTATTGCTTGATCTCTTAGTCCGGTTTGAGACTAACAACAGTCTCCCCTTTTCGGAGAAGTCAGTCGCGCGAGTCTGCCGCTGATTATTTGGACTCGCGTGACAGACCTCGTCAAAAGGGAGGGACTTCTTTCTCGTAGTCTAGTCTGACTGTATCCACTAGGCTCTATCTTCGCCGTTTCTTTTCTTCAATCCACTCGAAAAGAATCCCCTCTTTTTAAGGGAGGAGTCTGGGCTTATTTCCCGGTCAGCGGTTGGAAATCACGACTAAAATCTGAGCCCCCGAACTACATCTGGGCACTACACCTCTTTCTAAGCACTTCTCTAATTGGCTGCAACTTATTCAGGAGCGGATCTCATCATGACCATAAATTGCTATGGATGCCGGGTTTTTCGGTTAAAATCCCGAAGATTTCTTCCTGGCTGTAATGGCTGAATTTGTGACAGGAAGTTGACTATTATTCAATCAAAACATGTCTCCCATTAGGCACAGCAGTTGTGCCTCTCTTCATTCAGAATTCATTCCTCCTTCACTCTGTCCTCGCAGTTCCATTTTTAAGTGCTTGCATGTCAGGTTTCCTTGAGCCGTAGGAAGGAGCTGGACGTATTTTGCCCTGCTGCATTCTGAGATGTCGAAGTTTTCGTTCAGTCGTGGTACATTCTCACGATGCACTTCTGGCAGACGGTCATGTAACGTGAATACACTGGAATCAAGCGTTCCAAGTTACTTCTGTAGAGTAAAGAGCCAAGATTACGATCAAATAACTTAAAAATAAGCATTGTCAAGAGAGCTGTCAAATAGTGTGTATGTGTCTAAACAAAATCTTGCCAATTTATCAATGTCATTGATATAAATCCATGTTAAATATCCTCTTCACTCTTATTTATTTTCGTTCTCTTTTTGCTTCGTCTCACCCCTTCCGTGTTTGTCTACCCAAGCTATCTTTTACAGCAAGGCTCTCGTGTATCGCAGCATTACAAGCGCATTACAAGCGCATTACAAGCGTGGAATTCTCACGTTTTGCATGCGCAACACACGCACACATAAAAAAATACACGCATATGAGTTTGCATCAAAGTTTCCTTCTGACGAATGACTACTTTCTTTTTCACAGAGACAAGGTAGCGCGGATACTTCAAGGGTCGCTTTGGTCTCGAGACAGTTCCCCTGTACATAGATCTGCAATTTTACCCGGAATGTTTTAAAACATTTTCCTCGTTCTCAAAAGGTGCCTGAGGTGGCGTGTTACTTTTATGTAACACAAATGATTGAAACCAAGTCCGAAGATGGTCGCGTCTTTCATCCCGCAGAAGGCTCTCTGGTAAACGCCCGTTCGATTTGCGCCTGCACTCATCGCGTACAGTAGATATTCTCTTGAGAGCTTCTGTGGTGTAGAGAACGATGATATTTTATTTTTCAACATTCAGCAATTCATATAGTTTACCTACCTGTGTAAAGAATCCAATTTGCCGCAGGTATCCACCAAAGAGCCGAGGAAAATGTCCGTCTCATTCGCATCCCACTCTTGCTGCTTGCACGATTCAATGAACTACATGAAGAAAAATAAAACAAAAAATATATTAAAAAAAACAGTAAAAACCTAAAGAAGACGTTCTGGGGAGCAGAGCCATGGAATCATGATGAGAGCTGTGGCCTGGGTTTGGAACTGACGTCACCGCTGGATTGAGTTAGTAGTTAGTTCGTCCTTGCTAATACACCTTTTCTCCCTCCACACTCAAGCGTGCACGCGCACGCACACGCACACGTACACGTACACGTACACGCACACGCATGCGCACGCGCGCACGCACACGCACACATAACTAAAAATAAATCCAGTTTATAATTTCAATCCGGAAAAACAGTCCACAAAGAGTTGCCCGTGAAATCACCGCAGCTTCATTCCAAACTGTTTTTTTGTTATTTTTTTCCTTTACATATTTAATTCGCAACAGTCCAACAATGTCCCTCGTCACTCGCGTGAATATAAACCCTTTAACTTCCAGATCAAATTTGTAATTCTCCTTACCGTCAACCATACAATTCTTATAATGTTAGTTCAGAGAATTTAGTATTGGAACAACTTATTATCCCCAAATTGATATATCTCTTCATTCTTATCACTTATCTGGTTGATATTGTATTGATATTGTCGGGAGAAATTCTGTCTTGGTCACTTATGGGAGTTGAAAGGTTAATAATATTAACAAAACTGGCAACAGTAAAAGGCGCGGAAACTTGTCGGAATTTCAAGGGGAAAGAGGGGAGAAGGGGGAAGGGAGTAATTGGTGATGGACTAGCGTTACATCCAGGTGCACTACGGAATATACTCTGGCGGCGTGGGAATGAATTGGATTTTACTTTACATTTACCTAGATGCGTTTGATTTTGACAATTTTTCTTTCAGTAAGGCTGTTCGCACTTGTCATAAATGTCTCGCAAAGTCGTGTCAAATCCACAACTTCAGCTACAATTTGTACAATACCTGACATGGTTTGATGCTACTCTGTATAAACCAGAGTAGCATCAAACCATGTCTGATTGTCCACCTGGTTGCCGTGTGAACTTCAATATATTTTATTTGTACAATACCTTTTCTACAAAGTCACTTAAAACATCCTTGACTTCTTTACTGTGGATAAGACCGGCGGCAATAGTTAGGAGACCTCGACAGAGATTCTATAGAGAAACAGAGACAGAAAATATATAAGGTAAATATACATACAGTGTAGAGAGAGGTACAGTGTGTATGAAGAAAAAGTGAGAAAGTGACATGCGCATTGAACATAGCCAGGTAATGAGGTTTATCAGAAGAATTAATAAGTGAGATTTCTGACTAAAAATTGCACGAAACAAAAGTTCAATTCTCACATTACTAAATCTATTTTTTTAAATCGCACAATTTAGTCGCCTAAAAACAGGATATTGGTGAGAGCCGATAGTTCACTGATCCAATAGCAAACGAAAATAAAAAAAAATAATAATAATGTGATTAAGAATTCTGAAATCTGATTGGTTACTTTGTGATTAACTACTTAAGTCACTGCTAGAAGCCAATCGGATTGCAGCAATCACAAGTGATGTTAAATTGATTTCATCAACACTGAAATACCCATTCTGGGAGAATGAAGAGGAAATGTGCATAAATTTAAATTAGGAATTTCCATTGGCTCATTTAATGCTGTACGCTACATGTAACCCTTATGGTGATGCCTCATTTAAAATGCTGGCTTAGTCATAAGTCATTAGTCATTAAATGCTGGCCTGGAGCCATTCGCTCTGACGAAGGGCTAACACTCGAAACGTCAGCTTTGAAAGTCTTTACGGTGGCCAATTTACGTTATCAACTCAGTTGACAATACTGAATGACCCTGTTGTACTCTTCCACCAATGCAGCACCACCGTTTCTTTAGAGACTAACCCCCTTTATTAATTGGCCTGATCATGGCCTTGTATTCAAAGGCTAGATACTCTATCCACACAATGTCCCTCTCTCTCCACACAAGGAATAAATGTTTATCAGCAAGCTGATCAAAGGGCTGCAGGACGCGCATCTCTCCGCCCGCGGGAAGATCGAAAACAAATCTTTGAGGTCTGCTTCGGGTCCGACGCTAGTTACCAGACTCTTAGCAGACTTCTTGCCGACTCGGTTCGCTCCAGGCCTCATACTTAGCCGCTGGCGAAGAAACGTTCCAGCTGAATCCCTAATGACGAAGGGATGCTCAAATGCCACTTCAAAAGTGGTGGTGAGTAATGGCAACACTGATAAAAAAACATATTTTTACCATTGTAGAGATGCAAACTTTAAAAAGAAATCTAGCAAAGTACCTTGAAATTGTTCTCCACAGACTTGGCCAACTTTTTGGTAAACCGCTTCGCTATATCATTGCAAACCAAGCTGAAAAAAACAAAACATTTCCCTATTATAACTAAGTGCACAAAATTATTGAAATTCATGAAATTTCAAAAATTTTATCCTTTGTAATTCTACTCAAACTGATGTTGTTCCAGTATTTCAAAAACTGAGAAAAACAGTAAAGTTTTCAGTTCTGGCAGTCAGAATTGTTTGAGGTCCATCTTGTAAACCATTACCCTAAGACTTAAAGCAACTTTCTTGAAAAAAAAAGGCAACTGCAAATTTTGTACAAAGTTGTCATACAAACCTTCTGTGCTCATCCACAATCTCTTTATCATTCACAAACACCTTCAGGTCTCTCAACTCCTGTAGGAAACCTCTGTCAAACTCTGCACCTGTATCTCCAACATCAGCTGAACACAAATAAATCATGAATGTTTAAGTTAGAGGTTTTGGCATCCCAATGATAGCCACTCATACAGCTAGTAATTAAAAAGGTAACCCTTCCTCCCCCCCCCCCTCTCCCTGAGTACTATGTCCCAATCAGTTGAGGGTGGGGTACCTTTGAGCCACATCCTCTCTCAGTGACATTGAAAGATGACACTAGTTCCCCTCTCCCCACCCACCACCCTGTGAGGGGGCAGCAAATCATATAATGATATCCCTACCTCAGCTCAAGGGAAACAGTGAAATGTGTGCCATGAGTGGCAGAAAAGTTACTTCAAGGGTAAAATCAGTAACCTTATTAGAAAGCACAATAATTCCTGCACAACAAAATGGTAACTGGATAATAACTGACTGGAGGCACAAACGCATCAATATCAATTAGAAAAGAATGAAAAATTGCATGTACAGTTTTGCAAAAATAAATTGTTCGCTAATTTCCTAATTAAATCTTGTAGCAAGTAAATTCAGGTGAAATAAAAAAAACCAAAACAAATTTATCGGTGATTGCAATTACTGCTCATTGTAGCAAAGTTTTTGGCTTTCAGTGGTTTTGTGCTCAAGTAAATCAATGTTAGTATTGAAAAAAATTTTAATTAACATTTATCTCATTAATTTTTTACTTTGCATTTAAATGATCATCCTCTTTGTTAAATACATGTTTATAATTATTCTACCACAACTCTGAGGTTTCCAAGATGGATGAAATTGCTAAGGAGACATAATCCTTTTGCCTCCTTGTTATAAAATACAAAGTAAAAAATTCAGGAAAAAAGTTTTTAAGTACTTAAAAGCACTAGTCATGCCTTAAAATCTGATTAATAAATCAAACTACCTGTCTTACATTCACTTAAATCAAAGCTGGTTTACTGTCGTCACACATTCTAGGAATTCTGGCAAATGGCGGAACTTAAGAAGTACAAAAATTTTGTAATTCTTCAAAGTATAAAAATGCTTACAGATGACGACCTTGACCAAAGGTAGTAGACATGATTCTGTGAATGGTTAGTGATAAATTAAAATTTAATCTAAAGCTTTGTTAGTACTAGTAGGTGAATTAATGAGAGAGAAAGTAATGGCAGAAAACAAGACAAATGAATCATTATATCAATGCACAAGTGAAATAAAAAGCAGTCAAATGAAAAAAATAGATTAAACCATTAAATCTTAAACAAGGTTGGTTAATATGCTTTTCAAATTCCATCATTAGCACTTTAAACTGACACTGATTTATCTAAAATGATGTTCTAAAAAAGGCCCTGTTTACTCAAACAACAACAGTAAAATATTCATATAAAGAGAATAACCTCTGTTGTTATTAAATCAATTTTAATTTCCATTTGTTTCTTTTTATTTATTCTTCTATCACAGTTACTTTTTTATTGTTTTGGAAAGTACAATTTCATTGAAAAAAGGCAGGTAAATAAATAATTGAATAAAAATAATTAAATTGTTATTAGCTGTTACTTTTTTAAATTTTTTCTTGTTTAAAAGGGTTTTCTAGCAAATAGCACAATTCTAATGAAAAAGTGTGAGTAAACAAATAAATAAAAATAACTAAATAATGAAAAGAATGAAGAAAATAGATAAAAAGCACACACAAAAAGCAAAAGGTAAGAGGAAATAAAAAATCTAATTTTTGGCCCTGGGTCTCTCATAATCCTACAGTAAACCCTTTTACTCCTAAGATTTCATTTATAATTCTCCTTACTGCCAGCCACACAATTCTTACCGTGTTAGTTTGGAGAATTTGATATTGGATCAACTAATAATGCCCCAATTGATATTTTTCTTTATTCTCATTACCTGTCTGATTGACACTGTAATGATTTTGTAAGGAGAAATTCTATCTTGGTCACCCATGAGAGTTCAAGGGTCAAAAAAAAGGTTAGTGTTGACAAAGTTCACCTCTATCTTTCATAAATTATCAACTGATATTTAATCCATTTGAAAGAATTAAAGTTAACAAAAATTTTTGTCAGCAATTTTCAAAGACACTGACCAGTGGAGCCTTCTACTGATCCAACTGTCCAGTGATCTAACATCTGCTCTGCACAGAACACAAGGTCATCAAATGAAAGGTAGGAGAGCCTGTCAAGTAAGAAGAAATCTCTTCATATATCAGAGTGCACCTGTTCCTCTCAGACAGTTGTGGCTCCCTATAAGTTTTAGTATTCTTGTTAACTATTTGTTAGAAAATGCAAGGATATTATAAGGAGGAGTTACATGTTCGTCACTTCTGGGAATTAAAAGGATAAATAACATTGTTTCTTACCTGTGCCCAAAATTTTTATTTTATGACAATCTGTACATTAGCAGGAAAGAAGATTTTTAAAGTACAACAATCCAACAATCATAATAATAATGTTGTATTCCATGGAGTTTTGAATTCAATCTTCACCACCTTAAGTTGTCACTTGACATGTCATTCCAGTACACCAACCTTTTCTTTCCTGTTTCAAATTTGTTGATAGCCATGAAGCAGATACAAGCATATTGTCTGTTAAAAGATGAAAGTAAAGACAGTTAAATGACCCATTTGTAAAATTATGCACATTTGAAAGAATCTCAAACCAAAGGGAAACCCTTGAGGGCAAAAAAGGTTTTCTCTACTGAGAAATTTTCCTTCAATAAAGAAAACACAGGCAAATTAAGATTACAGAGCAGTTGAGCATTGCCTTTTGTCAATTGAGGCTGAAAAATATAAGCCCTTGTAAAGACGTAAACCTTAAACAGCAACATCCCACAGGAATGGAAAAGTTTGTTCGTCCAGATATTCTCTGGCTGCAGGAATATATACATTATACAGTAAAATTGTGTATATTTAACAAATGGTAGATTCCATGTGTCTGTATGTCTGTTCAGTAATAACAGATGACATTAAAATGTGGTAAGAACAAAAAAGTTGCTCACAAGGTGCAGTCAAGTTTTGGGCACATTATGACATCATCTGTGATTTGTTACAATGACTGTACACACCTACGGCAACAAGGAATCTATTTGCTGTACAAGATGAAAATTGGAATTGGTCAACAGGAATTGGGGGATGGACATGCCCAGCAACATCATTTGTTGCAATATAATACTGTAATTTTTATAATCATTGCGTATTTACCTGAGTGTGTAATTGTTTTACATTTACCTTGCCAATGAATCTGAAAGAAGAAACAATTTCTTTACAGTGTCTGTAAGGCCTCCTCCTTCAGTCTCTTCAATTGCTCTGAGTACATTTTTGACATTGTCAAACTAGAAAATACACATACATGAATCAGATTAGTAATAAATAAGGACAATCAGACATGGTTTGATGCTACTCTGGTTTACAGATTTAATGAATGTAACCAAAGAAGTTACAATTCATAGACCCAGTGTTTCGACACCCCTGTCTAGTGCCTTTATCACCCTTTACCAACCAGAGTAGCATCAAACCATGTCTGATTGTCCACTTGGTTGCTGTGTGAACTTTGATATAAAATAAGGACAATTTAAAAAGATAAGTTAGAAAAATAATCAAATAATTCCATACAGATCCACATGCATTGGCCTATCTTCCCATTTGATGACATCAAATAAACAATTAGAGTAAGTAGTAGACGTAAATTTGAAAAAATACCAGTTGGTAACTGTAAGCCATTTGGCTTTTTAATATAGCTTAGCAAATGGGTTGAAGTTCCAAATGTGAAGAACAAGGCATTCACGTATGCACCAGTGGAGAAACAGAGGCTTGACAGTTAACATGCTTGACTGCTGGTCAACAGGTCTAGATTCAAGACATAGCAGGGTCATTGTGCTATGCTCTTGGACATGACAATTTATACTCACAATGCCTCTGACAACACAGGAGTGTTAATGGGTACCATTGAACTGTCTGGGAAAGCTAATGAAATTACTGGGGGCAACATGTGATTGGGCCAGCTTCTCATCAAGGGTGGGAGAGAGGGATCGAAGGGGTACCAATACTTCTAGTTGATTTATGGTACAGAAACCATGATAAGGTCTGGCTATATGTAAGAAACTTGGCTTGCAGAATTTTAGCTATCAGAGAGGAAGACTTAAGTCCTTGGCATTTGCAGATTAAAAATAAAATCAGAGCCTTAGACCACTTTACAATGCGGCCAACATTGCATACTTTTCCCTCATCATCATCAGTACATATCAAAGTTAAGATCCATGGTGAATGTAATTTAATTATTTCACATTAAGTTTACACAAAAAAGTTGTGTCAACAACTCACCTGTCGGCGACAACTCTTCAAGGGGATATTTGTCTTCTCACTGACATCGTCCAAGTCTTTGCGCACGCGTCCAGTGAGTTTTTTTCCTAAGAGTTCCCTTACTACCTCCTTGTCAAACTGATAATACCTGTTAACAATAAACATGTATAATGATATCTCAAGTCAGACTACAAAGGAGTATCCAGTGTATCAAAAGCTGTTGCTATTGAAACCCCTATAAAAATAAATACCTGATAAAAACCTCAATTCTCTGTGCTAGTTAACAAGAGAAATGTGTATACCCCCTGAAAAGATGAATGTAATATTTGATCATTCAGATCAAGAAAGTTGAATATCTATCAACAAAAAACAGGTGTTACATGCCTTTCAATTAATATATCTTGAACATCTGGAGATATTTGCAATAACATTTGCTTGGCAAGCATTGGAGGAGATTGAAGAAAACGTTCCAGCATGTAGAACAGTCGAAACTGATCCTGAGTGTCGCTTGTGATGATGGCATGAGATGCCCCAAAATTCTTGAATTTCTCATCGCATTTTCTCCTCTGTGCTGCTTCATTTTCTAATGGGAGAGAAAAATATGTATTTATTTGGTTTTCATGAAGAGGACTCTGCTGAAAGAATACCATACAACCCCATACTTCATTATCCATACAGTTCTTGGATAAAGAAAACAATGGCAAAAACAACAGAATAACTTTGTGACCTTAGCTTTGTTAAACAATTAGCAAGGGGCTGTGCAGAAATCTTACCAAAGACTTTAAAGCAGTTCTCTATAATGTTAAAAACCAAACAATACCCATTTGTTTGTAGACCCAATGTACTGTTCGAAGATGGGTCAAATACATCGTGTTAAATGCATCAACAAGATCGGATAAAGGCCTTCTGGAATGCATTTTCGGTCAAAATTTGGTGATCAGTCACAGTGCGAATGGAACAGGGACTTTTTTTGCACACAAAAATAATAAATATTGAAAAACGTTACACTGAAGACGAAATTAAAAAACCCTTAATACGTAAGCAAGTAAAAGACTTTATTTTATGATGGTAACAGTCAACAGTAATTAGAATTAGTGACAACGATTTAAACTTGTGGCCATTGGGTAACATATACAAGCCGCCAGATATAGCGAAAACTATTTTTCTTATAATGTGGAATAATAGAAGAATAAAGTGAGTAACATTAGATTTCATTTATTTTCAAATAACAAATAGATTGCTTTTGGATTTATTGACAGCTACTAACCAGAGAATCCTTGCAACCAAAGGTCATACACTAGGAGGTCAATAAAAGTTGGATCCATGATAAATACATCTATGTTCTCCATTCTTTTCCTATAAGTAACGAGTGACGAGCTTTATCTAGATTGTTAAATCAGCACTCTGTCTTAGCAAGCGCCAGAAACGCGTTATTTCTGCTCAATATGCCTCACGTTACTATTCCATTTTGCCATGTTGAATTTTTACAGTGTGTGTATCTTGGCCAGTGGTCTTAAAATAAGACAAGTTCATTTGTGTAAGAGACACCAAATAAGGGAGGCAAGTCTTTTCGGCTGGGGGGGGGGGGGGGGGGGGTGCGGAGAAATTAGAATAATTAGAGGCCGGGTGACAAAGGTTTATAGGTAACGCGAGATTAATACTTGATGTGTTAATTTTTCAGAAGAGCAAGGTAAGATGAGATTTGATGTTTTCCCTTTTTAAATTCATCACGCGTGAAATACTGTTTAAAGTACACGTGACGCATTAATTTTTCTAAAATTTGTGCGCGAGATGGGATCAGAACACTTCCTCCTTCTACCCCCATCCTCCCCCCACTAATAAGTGAACTGAGCCTGGAGGCATATATGGTTGTCTCGATTTACTTTCTTAAACCCTATTTCTTAAAACTGCTTTTAGGATGGTGACTTTCATGTCCTTTATTTATGTACAAGCGCATATGGATGCTGATTATGAGAACCTGCTCCTTTGAAGACATTATTGGCAAAAGTTTAAAATTATCATTTTAACTCTGATCAAAATACAAATCAAGCGAGGAAAGTTTTGCCATATTGACTGCAAACATAATATGTAATTATCTTATTTTTTATCCATTGCATTTTAACGTTGAATTAAACAAAATTAAACTTATTGATTTACCGCGGGTTAATTACATTTTCACACACTGTCACGCTAACATTGCATAAAATTTTTTGGGGGATTCTTCAGCATCGTCAGCTAATCGGCACCAACGAATGCAAGTTCATCTAAAAAATATATTTTCATGAGAGAGCATTGCATTAAAAAGTGATCAATAATAAAATTTATTGATGTACGCTTGTTGGCCTTGACTCCACATACCCATCTCGATTAACGAATGAAACCACCGTTGTAGTAGTGTTGTTGCCAATGATCGGTGTGCTTCGTCTTTCGTCAGGCCACTGCACTGCCAACGAGGTACCGGGTAAGAACTCTCGTGTACGTCGAGGATCTAGCATCGCCTGCAGCCTAGATGGATGCCTCTGCTCACGAGATCTGAGCGGATAGCATTGGCGCACTACATTGAGCATAGTCTTCCTCATCTCTGGATTCCGGCAGCCATACAGGATTGGATTTAGAGCCGAGTTTATGTAATGCAAGGCCTTGACGAAGGCTATAAGTCGGAAGAGTCCAGGTGGTTCGGGTAAGCGTTCCAAATCGTATGTAGCAACCACAGTGACGACAAAAAATGGGAACCACGCGATCATAAATACTCCAGTAACAAGCGCCACTGTTCCCGCAACACGAATTTCTCTGTGTATTGTGGGGGCTGCTCTTGCGGCGTGTACCCTGGACCTCGAGTCCCTTGCTGTCTCATAGATTAAGAAATAAACTACAGACATGACGATTAATGGTCCAATGAAGCAAGTAGAGAAGATAAATGCCGTGTAGCCCCCTTCCCAATGCTTCAATTGGACCGGGTACAATCCAGCCATGACCGCAGAACAACCCCACGCGGCAAGAATCATCGCATGAAAGATCCCTTCGCGAAGGGCTCGGTGTCTGATCGGCCAGACGATGGCGATGCATCTCTCTATACTGATGGCAGTAAGTTGAAAGATCGACGCACATCCGATGAACACGTCGAATGTGATGTACATTTCGTATCCAACGGGATGTAGTGTAACGTCCAAGTAATGGCAGCTGTAGACATACAACCAAAAGGGGATTGAGACGAACCCAACCAATAGATCCGACACAGCTAGACCAATTATGAAAGTGTTTGTGGTAGTTTGAAGTCTCCAGTTCCTCTCGTAGGCTAAAATTACTAGCACGTTTCCCACAAGGATTGCGAGGAACACGCAGCAGTAAAACAGTACACTTACGACAAACTCAGCAGTCGTAATAAACTTGCCATTTTCAGAAAACCACGCGGAAGTCGGACTGGCTAGTTCTGGAAGTGCGACAGTTGAAATATTTGCCAGAGAACCCAGGTGTAAAGTTGTATTCATGGTTATCCAGCTTTGCGGTATCTCCTCGATCTTGCTCACCTACGTATGAACGTTAGTGGAACACTGTTTCCATGAAAATAGAGATACTTCAAAGATCATATTGGAGCTCTTCGTAAATTGAGTGGTATGGAATGTGCAATGAAAGTGATTAGATCCTTTTACATACAGATCGTTTGCAGGGTTTCTGCGCAGTCTTGACTTAGTTTTTTCCGACTACATTAATTACAACGCAGCTAACAAAACAACCCACTTCACATCTTCACATCGCTGCGTCTCGAGTGGAGCATTATGACAGTCATTTGTCAAATTCTAAGACTCGCTTGAGTAACTGATGGCAATCGTATAGGGTCTGACAATGAGTTCAACTTGAACCAAAGACTGAGCTTTTCAATCATTCAATTCTTAACATTCTTTTGGACCGTGGCTCTAGCGTTCTTTCAACACACGCAAACTAGAATCACTTCCTTGCAGTACCTTCAAATATCTCGTTAAATGAATAGTGGTAGTCACGCCAGCGGTACTCCGTTCATCAGATTCTTTTCCCAGCAGGTGAATGTGTACCGACAGATATCTTTATTGCATGTAAGTTATTTGTAGACGTCATTTATACGCTTTTGTCTTGCCCATCATCTCAAACAATAAACCCACAGAGAGTTGCATTCAAGCATTAAAGTCGTAAATCAATGGCAAGCCAGATATTCGCTTGGGGTCAGTTATTTCACGAAGCCCTTTTGTTTTCTTTGGAATTTATGATTGATTTCAGCTCAAGTTGTGGTTAAAAACATCCATGAAAGTCACGAAAAGATATTGAATCTAATTTTTGACCTTAGAAAAGTTATTCTTAATTGGAAACAGTTCTTTTTGCTTGAGCTTTAAGGAAGCTCCTCAAAAGCGATTGGACACCAACACCATATGAGACTACACGAGGAGCGCACTCGTTATTTTTTAATTATACAGGGCGGAGAAATTAAGCTTTGACGCATGCGTTGAGCCTCCTTTAAAAACCTTCACATGTTAACCTCAGTAACTGCCTTTACTAGCGTGAAAAAAAAAATGAAATATTACAGAAAAATAAAAGCAAAACACTGGAAAGAATTTTCATTGGCTTCGCTCTCTTAATGTGACCCAAATAATCCAATTAGACCGCAGACTCAGAAGGTGAATTCAAAACGTTGGCCTCTGAAATACATTTCTTAAAAAGTCGAATTTGCGTTTTTAGAGAAAGACGAGGTACCCTAAACTTTCCTGTAATTGCGCCTCTCTTTACCAAGGAGTATAAATGAGTACAGCCGGCGAGGCGGGAAGCCTGAAAAACATAAGGGGAAAACCTGCTATGGACAAGCATTCTGGCATCTTTCCCTGGGAGATTGCGAGAGAAGTAATACCTTATGCCTTTATGCTTCGGAGTCTGGAATAAGTCCTAGTGCCTTATGGGCCACTTGGCTCGAGTTTAGACTTAATCTTGCCTTCTGCTTTGATGAAAGAAGGGAATTGTGGGAAGCAACAAAAAATTTAAAAATTCATACTGCAGTGTAATTGGTTTATGATAAATACCACGTTTTAATCTAAGTCACCCCTCACTTGAAGTTAATGAACCCTTTCACTCCAAGATCTCATTAGTAATTCTCCTTACTGTCGGCTGCACAATTCTTATAATGTTAGTTTGGAGAATTTGGTATTAAATCAACTAATAACTCCCTGTTGATATTTCTCTGAATTCTTATCACTTTTTGTATTGATATTGTATGGAGAAATTCTGTCTTGGTCACACATGGGAAATAAAGGGTTTAACTAAAATGTTTGTCTTTTCATGTCTTTAACCCTTTAACTCTCAAGATCTGATTGTTAATTCTCTCCCCCAGCTTTTATACGATTCCTTGTAAATACGTTAGGAGAATTTGGTGCCAGATAAAGATGACAACTTCTAACTGATAAGTTTGGTATTCTCATTTGCCCTTTGCTGCATAATGTAAGGCTATTATAGGGAGAAGTATCGTGTTAAAGGGTTAATGAATGAATTTAGTTCCGTACAATTTAAACTCAAAAAAACGGTAGACATTTTGATTACCTATATTTCTAGCAAGAGTATTTAAACTTTGACGAGTCGCATGACCTTGACATTACCAAAGAATATTCTACATTCTGACTGTTCCGGCCTTATTGGCAAAACAATAACAAACAAATACGCAAAAGACCAAAACTAAAAATATGTAAACACATTTCTAAAATCTGTCCTAAATATCCGGCTGTGCAGTTTATACCAGCCAATTACTGAACATGTTGAGATGTTGGCGGCTTCAAGCACAAATTCATAGCTTGAGTAGCTGACGGTATCAGTAAAGTTTCCAGCTGCGGAGATGCAAAAAATAAGCCGTAAAGCTTTCGGTAAAGTGGTTCTTCTACCTGTTTTCGCTGATTCGTTGCTTTCACTATGACGTCCCCAAATGAATGAAACTTCACAAATACCGAGGGTAGTTCATTGATCACAATTTGGACGCTACACGTACCTACAAGTTTACTCAGTTAAGAATTGAAGCGAATCTGTTGCTATAGCCTTTTTACTTGTTGTGCGTAACGGAGATGATTATTAACACCCCACTGGTTTATTTTATTCTTAGGAAATAATGAAATATTTCGTAACAACGACTAAGAGAAAATACATAAAATCAAAACTGTCCTGAAAGAAAATTTGCGTCTGCTTCGCAGTAGACCGTCCATATTTTACACAGCAAGTGAATCGCGGCCTTATCAACATCACCGGTAAACAAAAAGCCGGTCTTTAACAACAACTTAATTGCGTCAAATACTCAGCGGTTTACAGCCCTCAGGGTGAAAATATTTTTAACAGTCATAAACATTCTTCTCATCGAAGTTTCGAGGCGTTTGATTACAAAAAAGTCTCGGAAGGAAACCAGCTCCGATCGTCACATTACGTACGTAATTGGCTAATTTAGGCGCTTGGTTTTCATGAACAACTAGATTGGAACTTTTCTACTGAGTCCGCTGCCAGTTTGCTGTTTAACATGGTCACTTGTTTGAAATTATTAGCTGTGAGTCTTTGATTCTGACTTGGACGAAAAGGTGAGTGATTTTTTGCTCTGGTTTCGGTGCGTTGAGGAAACGGTGCAAGCGTTATTACGCTAAATGCGAGTGAATGCTGACAAAACTTACATGCTATAAGATATATTGTGATGCAAATCCCAAACTTCAGCCATAATCGCGTGAAATCGACCCAGGTCTTAACATCATGTTGCGAAAACCATATCTTTTTCTGTCAAACGAATTAGAAATCAGAAATAACTTTTGTCATAGAAAGAAATTATTCTAACATTAAAGGTTTCAGTAGCATGATTTTAGCCTTTGTTGCGTGTCTTCTCTACCCAGTTAGGGTGCTGTTTCCAAGCTCTGATATGCAGAAACATATTAGGCAACCAAATGTGGAGTAGAATTGTTCAAATAGAGTACGTCTGTCCAATTTTTAATCCTCAAATTGTGCAATAAATGGTCTTACATCTTCCAATCTTCAAACTAAAATATATGACTTTAAAAGGGCAAAGTATATTCCAGAAAACCGCTAGCTTATTTACGTAGTTTTTCCTTTTTAAAATTCAAAGAGCAGTGAACCATATGCGGTTTATTGTGATAGTGAAAATCAACTTGCACGTATGTTAAATTTTTTTTTTACAAATCAAGAGTGCCAAAAAAACTGAACTCAAGTTTTATATTTCAGTCAAAGGCGACTAAAATAGGAACAAGCCTTGTTATAATTAAACCGTATTTCATGATGAAAACAAAACAATGACAAGAATTCAGAAGATTTATTGAAGCACAACCAAACATTCTTTCGCAAAATGAATTAGTAATCACGACAATAAAGTGTTATTTATTGCACTTGAAACAGTTCCTAAAAAATTCCAAGCCACACACTCTTGAGAAATAGCATCAAAGAAGAGTTTGACTTAAATGCCCTGGCCCAGTTGCTCAAAGGGCGGACAACGCTATCCACCTGAGAAATCGCTATGCAGCGGACAAGTGTTAACAAAACATATTGTGCTATCCAACGGATAGAGATTTATCCAGTAGATAGCGTTATCCATCTTTCGAACAACCGGAGTCTGATCACGATGGTCCATTTAAAATAAAGATGTGAACAAGACAAGACAATTTTCAAGTAACTTCCGGTTCAAAATTTGCGTGCACATTTTAAAAGTTTATTGACAAAAAATTTCAGCGTAAATCGAAATAATTACGCGACAATTAGATTATGAAATCGAAATTGCAATCGCTTGATAGATGATTAGAACGAATCCCGAGTCAATTTTCAAGCATAAAAATCGAAAGCAAATGATCTAATTCTGTTAGTAATTATCTACACCGGTGGTTTAAAACTTGACTACAAGATATGCTTATGCATGTTTATATTTCATTTTACTTCCAACCGCTACATCCTAAGGCCACATACCTTACTCCTCAGCAATCTATCACAGAATAGCTAGCGACTAAGATACCCGATCAGATTTCAGCGTTCATGATAGATTGTGCTATTTTTATGAGGGCATATTCAAGATCATGTGTCCGGAGCAAAGTCCGAAAGGATTTTTTTAAAGGTTTTGGACTAGACCTCATTTCGAAAGTGAGGGTGTTTAGAACCCCGAAAGTATTTGACCGAAACTCGGTTCGTTCTCGTTTCTTCCCGCTTCATTCCTGGCGTAATATCTTGCTCTAGACTCATCAATGTGATCTACTGACTGTACCGTCATCAGCCGCAAAGAGCCACAGCACAGCGGCTGAGTTCCTAAATTACTTGTCATTTCTCCCCTCGAGCCGCTACACATTCCCTTGTGAATCAGTTACGAGAATTTGGTGTTGGATCAAGACAACAACTTCTACCTGATAAGTTTGAATATTCTCATCACCTGTTTGCTGCATGTAGTATGGTTATCATAAGGAGAAGTTACAAGTTAATCACTTCCGGAAGATAAAGGGATAAACAAATGTTGGCGTGACCAATGATGACTGGATGGGGAAGAGTCCTTCATCATCATCGTTATTATCATCATCGTTATTATTATTATTATTATTATTATTATTATTATTATTATTATCATCGAAAATCATGGAAAAAATGATCAGCTTTGGATCATTAAACCAATGGACTGTTTCAAATGCTGGGTGTAAGTTTTATTAAGTCCATAAATTGTTTTGCTCTCTGCGATGTCTATTATTAGGGATATGATGGAAAATACTTCTTCATTGACGAAATTAACCTTACTAGAAAACCTGAAGTGTTGCGACGCAACAATTGACGAACGTGTCTCTTAACGTGTCAATATGATGCATGGCTACAAAGTATGAAGAACTTTTCAACAAGTCGCTGGAATGCTATTGCATTCAACTCGAAAAGAACATAGAACTTTCCAGATACTCACTGCTGTTTCAGTTTCAATTTAATTTTCCTCGAGCTCGCAATAAACCGGCTATTGCGACAACGCTTTGTTGAAATAAAAGCTACCTCTCTCGAACGAAATTATTTTTTAGCGATTGGAAGACATCGAAATCTGTTTATCTTGGTTTGCTCTGAGGAATTTGCTGTCTTTTTCAGTTGAATTACACTCCCTATATTACCTTTTAAAGTTATCCGCTGTATGATTCTTAGGCTCAAACATGCGTTGAGTCTCGCAGAGCTTATACCATTATCGAACTCATCAAAACTCATGTGACTTACCAGGGACTTTATTTTCCATAATAACATCGTGAGTACATCATAGCTTTGGATGCCGGATCTTGCGAGCGTAACGAAAAATTTCATATTTGTCGACCTTTGATGAACATCGAGCTTTCCAGAATGTTGTCTACGGGTTGCGTTTCATACACTATGAGAGGTCAATCCTATACCTGCGAGAACTCTCGGACTCTTGGTTCAATTTCTTAAAGTAAACCTTGCCATGGTTAGCATTAAGTATATTTGCTTTGGAGAGTTTGTATACCAGCAATACGATTTTCCTTAATTATTTTTTCTCTACAATTTAAGCAAAATATGTGCTTAACAATGTGTAGTATAATAAAGAATATTGCAGTCAATAAACGATAAATGTCTGAGGAGGAGTTTTATTTTCCTCAGTCCTAAGGCTTGAAGTATTAATAGATTATTATCATCTTTCCCAAGACTTGACGATCTTTATGTTTTAAACGTGATTTCATTATTTTCTCAACTTTCAGATCGTGTTTAGATTCATTGAACCAAAAATATCCTCGCCACCTGAAGCCTCAAACAAGAATGACAACGTTTACATGGATACAGATCTTTGTAGCACTGTTTCAACTAGTTTCGTCGGCAGCAGGTAAGAAATATTTGACCAACGAAGTCGGCGATAATTAACTACTTCATATAATTCATCAATTTTTTTTGCCCTTCGAAGCTCAGAATTTTTCTCGAGCGTTGCTCTCGGAAAAACTGTTCGCATCTCGAAAAATGTACGTGAACAAATATCCGTGCCTATTTTTCGCTCCAAATGGTCCGAATGCTATTGTTATTATATCTGAAAAGCCTGGGCGAAACCACTTTCCTAGGGCCATCTTTCTTCCCGAGAATGGACCCTGATTGTGGCTGATCAGGTCTTCCCAGAATTCAGGAGATTGCAACAAAGAAAAATCGAAGGAGGGGCTCATGCGTAAAATTTTTGTCACTACTAACTGGAAAAGCACTCGCGATTGGTCCCTTTCGCCGATAGAATTACACTGATAACAAAATTAAGTCGAGTCACCCATCTTGAGACGGTTTATCTTTGGTGTGCATGGGCAGATCAGGAACCCTAATGACTAACCATCAATAGGGTTCTTTCTCGAGGGAGGAACATAGAGAACCCTGGCTAAGAGGTTGACATGGGCTCGCTTTTTCCTGTAATCTCATTGAGAAATACAAATGACATCTAATAACATTTTATAATGCCGTAATTGTGGTTCATGGTATAATGTAGACCTCTATTCAACCCGGGTGGTCCGGTACATTCAGCTAATCATTTGAGCATGTGTATTAAAGTACATTTTCCCATGTCAAATTTAAGCGCCTTTTTTTTGTTGCAAACGTTCAGGTGCGTGTTCTGACACTCCCGTTGGTGTTCGCGATGAACTGAAAGTGATACCTGATGGTAGCATGACTGCAAGCTCGGTGCTCCCTGGTTTTCTAGCCAAAGATGGTCGCCTGGCTGGAACTGGTGCCTGGTGTCCACTAACAGGTAGTGACACTGATCCATATCTTGAAATAAGCCTGGGTAAAAGCTACGTAATATGCGGCGTCGAAGTGCAAGGAAAGCCTGGTGCATCAGAGTCTACAAACTTTACGCTCCAGTCCTCAACAAACGGAACAAACTTTATTGCTGTTGACTCAGGGCAGGTAAATAATTGACCTTTAATTTTTATCGATTTGTTTTGCTGGCGGGTTTGATAAATAACTTTTATGTAAGCAATTTGAAGATATTCATGGTTGAAATTAAGAGATCCTCGCAGCTAAGAACACTACTGAAACGAGTAGTTGTAAATAGGACCTGAAAAAATTCAGGCCCGTACGGGATTTGAATCCATGACCTCTGCGATACCAAAAAAACATCCAAGTGAATGAAGATTTTAGATATATGAAAATTCATATATTTCTTAGCTGCGAGGATCTCTTAATTTCATCTCTCCACCGCAGTGCAAATATATGAATTTTCATATATCTAAAATCTTCATTCACTTGGATGTTTATTTGGACCCAATTCATTGACCAGCTCCCAGTTAGCTTGTTAGCTCAATTGGTAGAGCGCTGCACCGGTATCGCAGAGGTCATGGGTTTAAATCCCGTACGGGCCTGAATTTTTTCAGGTCCTATTTACAACTACTCGTTTCAGTAGTGTTCTTAGCTGCGAGGATCTCTCCACCGCAGTGCAAATATATGAATTTTCATATATCTAAAATCTTCATATTCATAGTTTTTGTCGAAATTGTTTAGAATTTATTGCTTTAGACTCAATCAATTTCCACTTTAAGGAAAAGGAACTCAAAAAATTCTCAGTCTGCGAGGATATTAATTCCACCGACCAGAGATCTTATAATTTTATCCTGAAATATTTAATCATATACGCGCAAAACACTTTTTTTTTTAGTTATAGCTGGGCTTGATATTAAATAACCGGATCAATATCAGTATCTGGGCAACTGCCCACCTACCCCTCCCCTAACCTAACATTCACCCTGAGTTGTTATCAATTGACTGTTGTTGGGTTAGGGGAGGGGTAGGTGGGCAGTTGCCCAGATACTGATATTGATCCAAATATCCAGCATCGCTGTTCAGATTTTTAAACCTACTCAAAAGCAGTATCACAGACACCACAGCATAGCGTTGTTATAGTTGCCTTTATCCGTTTTCTTTCTCATCGTAGTTTTTGTCTTCATTTATTTTTCTCTTTGAAACTTTGTACTTTCATCAAATAACATTTCGAAGAGGGAATTTTTTGTGGAATCTTTGGAAGTGGTAAACGTCTTTAGGAATTCGCTAAGAATTCCTGGTGAAAATGCAAGTTTATTTTTCGTAGACTTTTTCCCTTGATTTTGTCGTCCCGATTACTTAAGGTCCCTTGCCGCTGTCATTACGATATTTTACTGCCTTTAAGCTGATGTCGATACTTTTTGACTTTATCGTCCTTGTATTAACAGCTAACAAACTTGAATTTTTATAGGTCCTTCTATTGGGTATATATTTACGATAGATTGTTATTAATGAACATTCGGCACTAAAACAAGACATGTAAAATAGTTTTAATTTTTTTTTAAAGACTGATTAGAGAAAGAATAACTTGAATTTCCCTAAATGCTGTTTTTCTTTTAATGAATTTTGAAATATGAACGCTTTCGGCACCTCTCCAGATCTTTAATGCCTCATCAGCTGGTGGTGATGTCGCTACCTTCCACAACCTGACAACATCCGTAACTGCGACACATCTGCGGTTTAAGCCAGTTTCCAACGTTATATGCCTAAGAGTGGAGATTTATGCTGTTCCAGGTATGTTTCACAGCAATATAATATGGATGATCATGAAAGATTATATTTGACATAGCTAGCGAGGGACGAAATAGTTCATTCTAGTCTCTTCGCAAATTAAATTGAGCTTAACACGAGCGCAACACTGAGATGATTGTCAGAAGAAACGGTAGCGTGGAATTCCAACCTGATGGGGGAGCCAGCATGGATGGATGTTAAGTGACGGTTTTCGTGAAAGGAGGACTGGAAAAGAAGGTTTAGAAATTATCTTATTTCTCGCTACTCACTGAAAAAATAGCATTTGACGTCATGTGCGGGTTTATATAACCCGGTTTTGCTGTTCAGTCAAGACCACGTGGACGCCATACTTACGGCTTCGATGTTGTTAGGTTTTGTGGCTTAGCTATTTGATCAAGTGACATAAAGCCAAAACCAAAGTAAACACAAAAAACCAATCAGAAGAACGAAGGAACCAATGAGAAGTATGCGAATAACAATTAAGTGTATTTCTTCCCTCTGATTGTCCAATAGGGTGCATGTGATGCGTGTTTTCAAGACTGATCAAAGTGCTTAACATAACAAAGCCGACACAATCCCACCTTAAGTAATCTTGATTCTTAATTTAAAATAAATCTATGAAGCAAACTGTTGTTAACTGGCGCCGGAAAAGGATGGGGGAAGGGGGGGGGGGCAAGGTGGAATCGTGGATCATCAGTGAATCGTAGCGGTCAAATCAGACAGAATCATAAATTTACGAGTTTAAAACCTTAAAACTGGGGATCATGAATAACGAGATATAACTCAAAATGAATTATGAATACCGATAAAAAAAAGTTGCTAATGAAACAAAAACCGTTGGGTTATTAAAAGGTAAAGAATCATTTGAAGATCAAATGATTGTGTGTCCCCTCTCCTCCCCCCCCCTCTTTTTAACTGGCTAGCAATGATGACGTTTGTTATAATCGTTTTATTGATTCCTTTTATCCCAGAGAATGTTGCCGTCACTTGCCAAACGTCCAACATCTTGGTAGCAATTAAAAAATCATTATTTACTGATTCTGACGCTTCTTTCGCCGCGACTGACCTGGCTCTCAATGACAGAAAATGCAAAGCTACGAATGGTTCAGCTACTTTCGACTTTGACATTACCCTTGGGACATGCAATACTGAGCTCACTATCTCAAAAGATGAAGAAAGATCATTTTACCACAACATGGTCTTTAATACCACAGAAAACGAAACCGAGTTTAACATCATTTGCTCATACGTGCGAACGCCGACAACTGCTTCTAGTGAGTACACTTAACTGCCTTATAGTTTTTCTTTGGAGCTTATTGAGTAGGTTTTCTGTTTGTTTTGTTTTTCTACCATTTAACGATGACTATTCCCAAGTCTTACGGCTCAGTTTTCGAAACAGCCCTCAGATATCCATGAACGTTGTCACGCCCAAATAGAGGCTTTTTACTGTATGTGTTTTGCCTATAATTTCTGAGCAAACTCATTGGAGACACTGCATTAAGTGGGTAGACTTCAAGGCATGAAAAACATTACCATGATAGGAATCTGACATCAAATCATGATCCAAACGTATCAGACAGAGAAAACCGGCTAAAGCTGTAAAAACTCTGGATTTGATAATCTCTTTGATTGGAAATTCCGCGCACTGGCCCAGAAAAGCTTGCGATGGGCTAAAAGACAAATAACCCCTCTCAAATCGCCGTAAGTATATCAACTCAGCTTTAAAATTGGCTCAACATTTTTAAGTTCAACACGAGTCTTCTCGACTAATCGTTTTTTTTTTCAGTCCATATGTCAGCCCAGCATTCCAATGTATTAAGCAAAGGGAGTATCTGTTGATTCTCAGTGTTATCTGGTTCGACCTTATGAACAAATGACCACGTTCTTTCTTCTGTAACCACGACAAAACGTTCTCTCATATTGAATTAAATTTTAAACGAAGAGTTTTATCGTGATTGATCTAGGGTTTGAAAATTGGGGAATATGTTCGGATATTTCCGAGATTTAGCTGAGGCATATTTGGTCACGTGATGTGTTTAGACCAATCGCACGTGAGCAAAAAGTCTTGATGGATTATAACAAAGAATGGATTGATAGCAAGTTGCATAGCCAATCAGATTGCAGTACTTGTGATAGAAGGCTGATGGTACATTTATACTAATCCGTAATAGATAGCAAGTTATGCTACCAACTTACCATTTTGTTGCTTGTGTAAACAAAGCAAAAAAAGAAACATGAACTTGTCTCGTTTTAAATTTTGAACGAACAGAAGATCCATGCCAGCTGAAACAATTAGATTGATGGCTCTAGCACTCTAATTGGTGACGGTTATGACCACAGTCAGAATTTGACCAGGCGAAATCCTGATACCATGACAAAATACGAGACGCAAATACCGATAGATTCATCTTTTTTTTTCTCTTTCATTTCTTCGATTTTTTCCAAAAGAAGGTCATTATGCCCAATGGTCTATTTAAGAGCCCGCGCGATAGATGCGGATACGCCGACAATAAGGACATTGGTGTGACGCGTAAGCTGCCTTATTACCTTATCAAACATGACGTTTACATGCACTTCCCAGTTAAGTTCTCAAACGGGGCTCCTGATAAAAAATTGCGTTCGTAAATTTTGTCATAGTTTTGATAAAGTAATGAGAACAATAAACTTTTTCTGATTTATCTGTAATCTGAATATCTTGTTGTTTGACAGGCAGTGGTGCACTGACGTTTACTATGAACATCTACCAGGATGAAAATCATCAAAACCTTGTTACAAATGAGGTGATCGATTTGGGACAGAAATTATATTTCAAAATCGAAGTTCAAACCACAAGCAGTGACATTGAATTACATCTTACCCAGTGCAAGGCTACATCCACAGATAACGTAAACGATGCTAACCACTATACATTTATTCAAAGCGGGTAAGATTCCGAAGTTGCGTAGCGCTTTCGTTGCTCTAGATCTCTCACTTTATTACTGGTACTTCTTCCTTTTAGCTAACAAACATCTCTTTGTAGGGTAGTCAAGAAAGTTCGATTGTTATATTAAGGTAAAATCATCACTCTGGAAGAGAATTTATATGTTCTTCACTCACATGTTGGAGTGAAACCGATAATCCGTTTCCTCGAAGAAAAATGCCTATTTGTTTGTCATCCATAACGCTCGTTATCTGAGCAGAACTGAGCAAAACTGAAATCATACTTCCTTTGGCTATTTTCTTGTCCGTAAACTTGTAAACAAGGAAGAAAAAATGAATACTAATCGAAGTTAAGTAATCGAAACTGAGGAAAACGACTTTTTGCAAATTTCATGATATCATTTTGTGCTTGTGCTAAGCTCTTGTGCCAATCGAAATTAGGTTGGTTTAGCAACTGCCATAGTCAGAGGATTCTAGCAGTGGCATGATAAAGTTTACCTGATCCCCCCATAAGGCTCTGTGATATTCAAAGACTTCCTTCATTGACAGTTAATTGTCAGTCAATTTCTTTTCATATTTCCCTTCTTTATACTCTGTTGGCGACGATTAATCCCCACTCCGTTCACCCAGAAAACCATAAGGTCCCCCGCCAAAAACCCTCCAACCTAGCCCCCCCTCCTCATTTTATATATAGGGACTGGTCCCTAAACTAAACACGGCTTGATTATTCACACGTAGGTCAAGATTCAAGATGGAGATTTCTAGCTCATTTGAAGACAGTTTTTAAAGATCGTGTAGTTGTACCTCAGATGTAGTAAGAACATATTTAACTAAGGTTTTTTTATGGTGTAGAAAAAAATCGAATGATTTCTGATCCGTACTTATTTAATTTCTTGTGCTTCGGATAGTTTGATAAAGCGACTCGTTTAAAATATGTTCGAACATAAACTACACCTATTTCTTTTTTTCAGTTGCCATGTTCAAAGCGATCAGTTTGTGACGGATTATAATTGCTCAGCAACTCCTACCAACTCTCAAACGTTTACCTTATCTGCGTTCCGCTTTGCTGGTAGAAGTGCTGGTGACCGAGTTTATTTCCACTGTAATGCATTGGCATGCTTAATAAGCAATACTGCATCCGCTTGTGCTACGCAATGTGGTGCTTGCACAAGCAAACGGAAGAGAAGGAACTTGGAAGAGCAAGATCCAAATGAGGTGCACTTAGTTCTCGGACCATTTACTATCGTTGAAGAAGGCGATACCACCAAGCCTAATAAAGCCGATGAAAATGATGGAGTAGAAGGTTTGTAAACCTTTAGCTCAAACGAGGAATAAAGAAATAAGGATGTTTCTTTATTCGGCGATAGAGCTAAATTTAGAACTATGATAATGTAAGCCGAGTACATTTTCCCGTTCAGACCGACCAGACCCTTAATAATGAAAAAAAAAAACATGTTGATAGACGTGACCCAAAATTAGCATGCTTCCTATTCTTTTCCATATGCTCAAATTTCTAAAAAAGGGCAGGAATATTATGATTACAGGTAAAATCATTTCCAAGCCATTATGATCTTCTTATGTTCAGTTAAAACCTCTCGGAATCCCTGTTTCTCTTTTAGCCGGTTTTCTATCTCACCGTATCCACTGCTGTTACACCTCGCCCGGAATTCTTTTAAGTGATACACAAACGGTTGGAGACTCGGTGTATCACTTTTCAACTTGTCTTAATCCTGCAATCCTCTGGCAAATTTGCTATTTCACGTGATTCTTCTCATTTTCCTGCTGAGATTGAGATCATGACATGCAAACAGTCGTTCTTGTGCTATTTCCCATGTCACCACGCGCATCATGGCTCGTCCAAGACAGAAAACCTTAAGACGAGGCCACGTCAAATGTCTGTCTCTGAACTGGACTAACGGAGTAAACTTATTTATTATTTTTTCAGATTCAAACACAATCCAAAAAGACAGCGAAAACTTTCCCATGACCAAGGTGGTCATCGTGTGTGTGGGCGCCATTGTTGTCTTAGCGATAATAGTAGGCTTGGTGGTAATGATGAGGTTCTCTAAAAGTGCTCGTGGGCCCGCTGTGAAAAATGTCACCGCTGACCTATCTCAGGTTAATGCAGCCTTCGACGATACAGAAGTCAAAACGTTGAGTGTCAAGTCAATATAAAGTTGATGAAGTTCTATGTGGAATTATTACTCGTATGAATATGAAAAGACGAGGGATCTCTTATTTATCGGTTAAATATTTAACCGATGCATTACATTTTCTCCCCTCGTTTTTTGAAAGACGAGGGGAGAACTGTTTAGAACGCGATTAAGTTGAACTACTGTTGATGTAAAATTTTGACTTTGTTTTATCTCTTTTCTCAGAGTTTAGTGGTTTATATTTTGATACCTTTAATTTTGCCGAGCGCCAAGATGAAGCTCCTTACAGACCTCATCCCCATTACACACTTTATATGAAAGAAATCAAAAGCTGGCTTAACTATAATCATGGTCTAATGCTAGTGTCCTCTAGAACAACCAACCACAGCGGTCAAACGTCTGTGGGTGTGCGAATGTTGTTATGCCTAGGTGGCGTGCTTACCGGCCGTCAGAATTAAGTTTTCTCACACGAGTTACGAACAAGAATGCAAGCCAGTAAGTCACGGAGTTTGAAAACCGTATTATTATTATTTTTTAAACTGAAAATAGGGTAGTAAATCAACAAGATACCCGTGCATGAATAAGCTATGTGTTCAAAAAGTCAGAAGTTTTCCCTTTTCCTACTTTTGTTTCTTTTTACAGATTTCCATGAACGCTTCAATTTTGCGCGTAATAATTGAAACTCCGTAAGCTACAGAAGTCAAGATCCACGAGTGCTCGACACTATCATATGTGTAGTAACGATTTCGAGTTAGAGTAAGATGTTGTCGTAAGAGCACATGCATCTAGTGAATCAAATTTTTATCCTCTATGAGATGTATACCTAGTCACTTTGTTACTT
Organism: Pocillopora verrucosa; assembly: GCF_036669915.1. NCBI lineage: Eukaryota > Metazoa > Cnidaria > Anthozoa > Scleractinia > Pocilloporidae > Pocillopora > Pocillopora verrucosa. The sequence goes on from NC_089318.1 coordinate 4,626,595, forward strand.
AATGAATGAAATATTTCTCAAAAAGGAAGGTTTCGAATGTCGTAAGCCAGTTTCGTTAATTCCTTCGCACATGCCTGACACTTGACCGCTGTGTTGGAACAACCGGGCCCAAGGGTCACATTTTGCCTACCTCAGTTAATCTTGGAATGTTTTTAGTTGTTTTTTGACAAGTGGATTAACTAATTTTTGTGTTGAAAGCTTTCCTTTTCTTACCTTTTCGAGAGAAGACGATTTCACTGTCTTAAGGTTGCAAAATATAATTCATTTTTGGGATTTGATGGTAAAAAAGAACAAAATTATGGCTTTTTTATCTATGATTTAAGTAGACATTTTTAGAGAATATATTGATATTGTTAAGTATTCGCTCATTATCAGAACAAGCAAATTGGCCTGTACGTAGAGGTAACACGTAACCGAGGCTTACGGATACGTTTGAAGAAAACGGAGGCTTTGAACTCACTAGTTAATGAGAGTTGATTGTGAAAGGCCTGCTGTGTTTAAGAAAAAAAAAAAGTTGTGGAATTTTCATTCATTATATGTATTAACCTTGCCACAGCTTGTAATTGTCACAATTTATGCTGTTCAGTCTATCAAAGAAGCAATACAATTTGAAGAAGAATAACAAGTTTTATTTTATTTCACCTCAACAAGTTATCTTGTTTCACTGCACTTTTCTTAAATCCTTGATATTTATAGTCTGCACTGAGCCATTTGCCTCTCAGCAAGCCGAAAAAGCTTTTCAATGGCCTCGATACCATGAGGCAGTTGGGAGTACTTCTTCTCCCCTCTGATGGTTATTAGTCCGTAACTCTCTCCCTCCTCCCCCCCTCACCCCCCCCGGTTCCCTTAACAATTCGCCGCTAAAATTTTACAGTCCTGGGTGGAGAGAGGCACTGTGAGAACCAAATATCTTGCCAAAGAACACACTATTAAGCCTGGACCCTTTTAACCATCGTCCAACCACCCCCACCCCACCCCCACCACTAGTATATGGAGTGTCTTTAGTTTTTGTTTGCTTGCGTGTTTTATTTGTTTTTGTTGTTTTCAACCATGTCCTCAGAGCAGGATTGGCGATCTCTCTTTAAATTTACCTTGAGTCTCGAAGTAGCAACTCTTATAAGTAACTCTTATTTTATCTTGATCAAGTTTACATGATAGGTGGGGTGACCCGCCTAAGCGGATTGCGCGGTCTGCTTGGTAGGGTATCCCTGTCAGCCTGGGTGACAACTTGTCATGTAAACGTCTCAAGGTAGGGTAACATGCCTAGCCGGGATGGCTTCAATGTTACAAAAAGCTCAAATGAGCCAAACAAGAGCGAAACACACCTGTGTTACAACTTTTTACACTTCCTAACCGTCCCATGCAGAGCTAAAACGTTAAAACACCATTCTTACGTCCTCTTGGCAATGAAACATCGACAGCGATTTAGTCACGTGTTTACTTTAAACTCAACACTACACTCACATGTTATGCCCAAGTGAACACGTTTTACCGTCGGAAACAGGTAATGCATTGAGCTATTGGCGAAAAACTTAGAGGAAAATAAATTACGTTTTTACGGTAACCACACGTCGCCGTAATTACAAGTGCGATTACAACCTCGAGAAACGTCAGCCCGGCATCGCGGGGTAGTAAGATTGTATGTAAACGCGGGCTATTTTTCGACCACAGCTAGGCGGGTTGCCTCACCCACCTGAGGTCCCCCACATCCATGTAAAAAGGCTCTAAGAAGTCTGCTAAAAGCTCCACAGACCATTTTATCGTCTTGATGAAATTTTCCCTAAGGGTACTACGCACTACGCATCATCTAATTGCCAATGGCCAATGATTGCGTTCGGCACTTAAAAGACCCTTAAAAAAGTCTTGAGAGTTATGAGTATTATTTCGCGGTCAGGGGTCTTCCAAATATTAATTAAAGGCAAACATCACGAACTATGCGGGCGATAAAAACAGTACTCTCTAGAAAGAATTTGAAAAATCCAAACCTCTTTATTAAATTACCATTTCAAATTGCAGAGTTTGAAAAAGCAATTTCTTGAAATAAGGCTTAGAAGGCAATTATTTTGAAACGTGCTAAAACCCGCCCTGTCAGACGAAACTGATCGAAGAGACAATCTGTCTCAAGTATTTTTTTTTGTTTTGTTTTGTTTTTTTGTTGTTTTGTTTTGTTTTGTTTTGTTTTTTCTCACGCTGTTACGTCAGTGGATTCTCTTTTATTCCTGGGAAAATATTTTCAGATTTGCTGTTTATGAGTTCTGAGAGAATATTCACTTAAACTTAAAAGGGACTTGTAGAATGCATTTTATTTGTTTTTATAAATAGTAAACTTATGAAATGAAAAAACTTATGAAAAGTATGAAATCTGTAATTAAACCAGGGCAAGTAGGAATTCCATCTGGTGTTGTGTCCAATGTTATGCCCAGTCAACCGTATGGAAATCACGTTCTTACTTTCGTGTTCGCAACCGCACCCGGATGAGGTAAGTAAAATTATAAGTCAAACTCGTGGAAGCTCTGACAACGATCTACTAATCAAAAAACATAGAAAGTCGAAGCCAAAGTGAAGCGGTAAACCACAACACATCTGAAAGCCAAGGTCGACAAAAGGGCAGAGAAGTATTTCATTGCTAAAAAAACTACTTGGAGAGTACAATTTTGATGTATGATCCTGAAATAGCACGTTAAACCTCAGACCTTATGCGCACACTATCAAGTTGGTTTTAAGAACGACTTCACTTCATTTCTTAGAACGCTCTCGGCCTAAATTAAGGTATTGATTTTCGGACACTATTTTTATGAGTTAAAAAGGTAGAACCACCTCGCATATTACATATCCCTTTGCAATTAATGCATCATCAACCATATAGAATCGTAGAAATTAGTTTCCTAGCAGGTTTATCAAATTGACTTCGCTCAATCCTGTTTCTCATTTTCATATATTCTTCTAACTTAGGACAAGTGTCTTTAATCTGACTTTCGGTCAACAAAAACGTAAAAGGAAAAACACAAACAAGCACCCAAGTATGCACTGGGGTTTTGAGAGGTTACTCCGTAGGCACGAAACCGCTATTTTCTAATTATGAATACATAACTGAAATTTCTTTGCAAGGGAGGAGTTTTGAGCCAGTTTGGACAGGTTACTTAACTTGCATACCATAAGAAAAAAAAGCAAGATAATTTAGTAAAGAAAGAGAGGGAGAAAGAAGGAAATATCTCATAACAACCAGGTTTAGAGTATTCATATTTTCTAGACAGCATTAGTTAAAGAACTAATGAGTATTGAATAAGTTAACATAGTTGTAACAAATTAATCCTTCTATTCGAAGTAAAGGCCGGCCTTTAATTTGTTCGTTTGCCTCTTGTAGACTCTTCACGCGAAAGAATTTGTCGCTAAATATGTTCCCTTTTGTGCACTGACGGTTAAAACCGATTTTGAAATAAAGAGGGACTTATCGCACGATGTCTTCTTGATATGAGTATTAACGCAATGGTTCGAGCAGAATTATTTCTCCCATCTATGCGAGAAATAAGGGGAAAAAAAACCATGTTGATAGACGTGGCCCAAAATTAGCATGCTTGCTATTCTTTTCCATATGCTCAAATTTCTAAAAGAGGGCAGGAATATTATGATTACAGGTAAAATCATTTCCAAGCCATCATGATCTACTTATGTTCAGTTAAAACCTCTCGGAATCCCTGTTTCTCTTTTAGCCGGTTTTCTATCTCACCGTATCCACTGTTGTTACACCTCGCCGGAAATTCTTTTTAGCGATACACAAACGGTTGGAGATTCGGTGTATCACTTTTCAACTTGTCTTAATCCTGCAATCCTTGGCAAATTTGCTATTTCACGTGATTCTTCTCATTTTCCTGCTGAGATTGAGATCATGACATGCACACAGTCGTTCTTGTGCTATTTCCCATGTCGCACCATGGCTCGTCTAAGACAGAAAACCTTAAGACGAGGCCACGTCAAATGTTTTATGTCTCTGAACTGGACTAACGGAGTAAACTTATTTATTATTTTTTCAGATTCAGACACAATCCAAAAAGACAGCGAAAAAACGTTCCCACGACCAAGGTGGTCATCGTGTGAGTGGGCGCCATTGTTGCCATAGCGATAATAGTAGGCTTGGTGGTGATAATGAGGCTCCCTAAAAGTGCTCGTGGGCCCGCTGTGAAATATCCCACCGCTGACCTATCTCAGGTTAATGCAGCCTTCGACGATACAGAAGTCAAAACGTTGAGTGTCAAGTCAATATAAAGTTGATGAAGTTCTATGTGGAATTATTACTCGTAAGAATGTGAAAAGACGAGGGATCTCTTATTTATCAGTTAAATATTTAACAGATGCATTACATTTTCATAAAATCGTTTTAAAACACGAGGAGAGAACTGTTTAACTGTGCGATTAAGTTGAACTACTGTTGATGTAAAATTTTGACTTTGTTTTATCTCTTTTCTCAGAGTTTAGCGGTTTATATTTTGATACCTTTAATTTTGCCGAGCGCCAAGATGAAGCTCCTTACAGACCTCATCCCTATTACACACTTTATATAAAGGAAATCAAAAGCTGCCTTAACTATAATCATGGTCTAATGCTAGCATCCTCTAGAACAACCAACCACAGGGGTCAAACGTCTGCAGATGTGCGAATGTTGTTATGACTAGGTGGCGTGCTTTCCGGCCGTCAGAATTAAGTTTTTCACACGAGTTACGCACAAGAATGTAAGCCGCTAAGTCACGGCGTTTGAAAACCGTATTACTTTATTTAAAAACTGAAAATAGGGTGGTGAATCAACATGATATATACCCGTGCATGAATGAGCTATGTGTTTGAAAAGTCAGGAGTTTTCCCTTTTTCTATTTTTGTTTCTTTTTACAGATTTCCATGAACACTTCAATTTTGCGCGTAAAAATTGAAACTCCGTAAGCTATAGAAGTCAAGATCCACGAGTGTGAATAGGTGTGGTAACAATGTCGAGTCAGAGTAAAATGTTGTCATAAGAGCACACGGCATCTACTGAACCGCATTTTTCCCTCTTTGTTACTTAATGATTGAAATATTTCTCATAAAGGGAGATTTCGAATGTCGCAAACCAGTGTCGTTAATTCCTTAGCGCATGCACATATGCTGATATTTGACCGCTGTGTTGGAACAATCGGGCCCGAGGGTCACATTTAGACTACCTCAGTTAATCTTGGAATGTTTTTTGTTGTTTTTTGACAAGTGGATTGAGTAATTTTTGGGTTGAAAGCTTTCCTTTTTTTACCTTTTCGGGAGAAGACGATCTCACTGTCTTGTGGTTGTAAAATATAATTTATTTTTGTGATTTAAAGGTAAAAAAAATAAAATTATGGCTTTTTTATCTACAATTTAAGTAGACATTTTTAGAGAATACCTTGTCATTGTTAAGTATTCGCTTATTATCAGAACAAGCAAATTGACCTGCAGAGGCAACACGTAACCAAGGCTTACGGATACGTTTGAATAAAACGGAAGCTGTGAACTCACTAGTTAATGAGAGTTGATTGTGAAAGGCCTGCTGTGTTTTAAAAAAAAGTTGTGGAATTTTCATTCATGATATGTATTAACCTTACCACAGCTTGTAATTATTGCGTTTACTGCTGTTCAGTCTATCAAAAAAACAATACAATTTGAAGAAGAATAACAAGTTTTATTTTATTTCACCTCAACAAGTTATCTTGTTTCATTGCACTTGTCTTAAATCCTTGATATTTGTAGTCTTCACTCGGGCCATTTGCCTCTCACAAACCGAAAGAGCTTTTCAATGGCCTCGATACCATGAGGCAGTTGGGAGTACTTCTCCCCTCTGATGGTTATTAGTCCGTAACCAGTTAACTCCCTCCCCCCCCCCCCCCCAGGTTCCCTTGACAGTTCGTCGTTAAAATTTTATAGTCCTGGGTGGAGAGAAGCACTGTGAAAACCAAATGTCTTGCCAAAGAACACACTCTTAAGCCTAGACCCTTTAAACCATCGTCAAACCGCCCCCACCCCTCCCCCCACTAGTATATAGAGTGACTTTGGTTTTTGTTTGTTTGCGTCTTTTATTTGTTTTTTTGTTTTTGTTTTTTTCAACCATTCCCTCAAAGCAGGATTGGTGATCTCTCCTTAAATTCGCCTTGAGTCTCGAAGAAGCTTCGTGCGCCGTTAACAATGGTACGTCGTTGTTAAGACCTCTGCTAAAGTGGTGAGGCCAACGTCCATAATCATGCAATTAATCCTCTAGCTCCTAACAGTAACAACATGTAACTTCTCCCTAAAATATCCATATATCATCCAGCAAACAATCTATGGGAATGCCAAACTTACCAGGTAGAAGTTATTATCTTGATCAAAATTAAATTAATTGGAATTAATTCACAAGGAAATGTGTAGTAGCTGAAGGAGAGAATTAACAATCAGATCTTGGGAATTAACGGGTTCAGAAATGTCTGCTGCCCTAGCTACAAACGGAAAAAAAGACCTTTGCTTAAGTCAGGATCGCCATTTTGAGTAGATTTTTCTTGTTCATGTTGTTCAAACATCGCTGAGATGTAAGTAAATGGCCACATTGCTAAGCGAGATTCAAAGTGGCGGCGTCCGTTGTCGAATAAATAAAACTCACCGAAAGCAGGCAAAGTTTCAAAAACGTCTGGCAGTCTCTAATTTCTCCATGTTTCTGAGCTGTTTTTCTGCGTTTCTAACTTTCGAAAAGCAACATCAATTTCCAATCATTCAAGATCTTCTTGACGAGGGTATAGCTTCTGACAAACTATAACTGTTTTGATGTTTGGTATTACCAACGTACGATCGCGAGTAACACCAAGGGCCTGCTTACACGGAGGTGGGGGACCCCAGGTAGGTGAGGTAACCCGGACAGGTGGGGTAGCCCGCTGGTCCATATAATCTCTTATTTTATCTTGATCACGTTTACATGATAGGTGGGGTGACCCGCCTAAGCGGGTTGCCCGGTCTGCTTGGTAGGGTAACCCTGTCAGCCTGGGTGACAATTTGCCATGTGTACGTCTCAAGGCAGGGTAACATGCCCAGCTGGGATGGCTTCTATGTTACAAAAAGCTCAAATGAGCCAAACAAGAGCTAAACACGCGTGTGTTACAACTTTTTACACTTCCTAACCGTCCCATGCAGAGCTAAAACGTTAAAACACCATTCTTACGTCCTCTTGGCAATGAAACCTCGATAGCAATTTAGTCACGTTTTTACTTTAAACTCAACACTACTCTCACATGTTATGCCCAAGTGAAGACGTTTTACCGTCGGAAACAGGTATCGCATTGAGCTACTGGCGAAAAACTCAGAGGAAAATAAATTACGTTTTTACGGCAACCACACGCCGTCGTAATTACAAGTACGATTACAACCTCGAGAAACTTTAGCCCGGCAACTCGGGGTTGTAAGATTGTATGTAAACGCGGGCTATTTTTCGACCACGGCTAGGCAGGTTGCCTCACCCACCTGGGTTCCCCACATCCACGTAAAAAGGCTCTAAAAAGTCTGCTGAAAGTTCCACAGACCATTTTATCGTCTTCATCAAATTTTCCCTCAGGGTATTACGCACTACACTAGGGGTCAACTTAAGTTCAAGTGTCGAAATTTTCATATGCATCATCTAATTGCCGATGGCCAATGATAGCGTTTGGCACAGTTAACCCTAAAATTCGAAAAAAATGTTAACTTCGGTCAAACTTGAAAGGAAGGCTTAGAAGGAAGTTCATAATATTGGCTTTTTAGTTCCGAGAGCGTTTTACAATATTTTTGAAAATCCCGCCTAAAAATTGATTTTTAATCAATGGAACTCATTAAAAACGGCCTTAGTTACCATTGTTTACACTTTGTTGATTTTGGTTGCTATGGGGCTTACAGATTTGGATTTTTCGAGAAACGATCCAAATTTGTTCTCCCGTAATCCATAAGTCCTATACTCCATGACTTAGTCCAGATTTTTCAGCCCAGAAGCCTTTGCGCGTATTCCGGTCGATTTTCTCACCGAGTATTGCGAGCGAGTGCTGGAGTGTTCATATTGTCAAGGTTGTGTAATTTTAAATTTGTCAATGGAAGTCGAGGGAGAAACCGGTAATAAGAGAAAAGGGAAGTTTAGATCGTGTCGAAGGAAGAAAAGGAAAGGTTTTCACGGGAAAAAAGCGTGGGAAGTGCGAAGGGAAGCTGAGGAAAATGACAGAAATGACACCAGCGTGGAATCACACGTGGAGCCACAACCGAGCACGTCCAAGGCTCAAAGTGAGTACGATGACTTTCTAGACCGTACTGCGCCGAAAAATATGTCGGAATTGAAACTTATGAACAGTTCTTTTGAGAGCTTCGATCGCCAAGAAGCAGTTACCACTCGTTCTCAAAGTAGTTCAGCAGAAATTTGTGTTCATGAGGAGGCACATGGCTTCAAGCTACAAGATGCCAAGCTACTATCAGAGTGCTTTGCTGTATCAGCTATTTGCAGCACAAGTTTCAAACCAGAGACAGATGAAAGAAAGAAAAAGAAAAATCCTCCTAAGAAAAGGAAATCAACAGTAGCTTTGCCTGCTCCATCTTCATCAAGTGGACTTGACATTGTATTTGTTGTATATTTGTTGTATATGTGGAATTTGTAGCTAAAGAAAGAACTGGGCAAAAGTAACCTATTCAAACTAGTCTTTGCCCTATTTGGTTGAGAAAACATTCACACATCAAATGTGGACATGCTAGACCACTTGTATCCATTAAGACTATGCTTAGTGTTTTGTTAGAATCATTTTAGTGCTCTATCATTATGTGTTGAACTTTGTCTTGCATTTTCTTCAATTAGCATTTTTTTACACACTGAGTACTAAAACATGCATAGTTGGTTTGCTATTAACCTATATTATACAAAATTTCCAGGGCTTGTTCCTGGAGTGATGTTCTATGCAATGAATTATAATTTTTTTAATTTGTCACTTTCGATCATTGTTGCTATGGAAACAATTATGCCAAACCTTAAATGGCGAGGATTTTTAACAAACAAAAAGTTAGTAATTCATTGCACAGAGCACTGTGTTTTGATAATTTCCAGCAATTTTTGAGTCAAATAAGTGAATATTCCTTGAGAAATACATGTCTTAAGGCGCAACTTTCTCATTTGTTTATTGGAGTTGCTATGGAAACAACAGGTTGTTGCGACATAGAAAGTACATTTATTGATGCTGCTGTTGATGCAGCTTCCATTTGCCAAGTTTTATTAAGTTTGGTCAATTCTAAAATAAATTATGAATTTTTATCTGATTAGACTGATTTAGGGTTAACTGCCACCATTTTCAAAAATATTGTAAAACGCTCTCGGAACTAAAAAGCCAATATTATGAACTTCCTTCTAAGCCTTCCTTTCAAGTTTGACCGAAGTTAACATTTTTTTCGAATTTTAGGGTTAACTGCCTCCTTAAAAAACACCCTTGAAAAATTCTAGAGAGTTATGTGTATTGTTTCGCGGTCAGGGGTCTTCCAAATATTAATTAAAGGCAAACATCACGAACTATGCGGGCGGTAAAAACAGTACTCACCAGAAAGAATTTAAAAAATCCAAACCTCTTTATCAAATTACCATTTCAAATTGCAGAGTCTAAAAAAGTAATTTCTAAAAGTAAGGTTTAGAAGGCAATTATTTTGAAACTACGTGCCACAACACGCCCTGTCAGACGAAATTGATCGAAGAGACAATCTGTCTCAAGTATTTTTGTTTTGTTTTGTTTATCTTTGTTTTGTTTTATTTTTTCTTTTTCTCTGTTTATGAGTTCTGGGAGAATATTCACTTAAAGTTAGAAGGGACTTGTAGAATTAATAATAGCAAACTTATTCTGAAATACTTTCTACATGATAAACAGCGACAATAAATCCAACGGTCCGATTGACACTATTGAGGCTGAGTATCACAAAGGAGCTGATAGAGCGTTTTAACGAAACAACAAAATTACTCTAACTTAAATCGCGACAAGGGTATCAAGAGCTCGTTGCTTCTAAACGCGCCTGGCCACTATGATCACAAGATTTGTTTTTTGCACTAAAGGAGGTTCCAAATCTGATTTCAGCTAAATCTTTTTTTTCAGCTGAATGGTCGAGGTCATGATTGTGCCTTGAGTTGGCATAGAACACTATTGTTTCGGCACAATAATGTATGTAAGACGCTGTAATATAGATATTGCACTACATGACTCGCTCTACATAACAAGACAAACACTCAGTGAACAAAAGGAAATGTCTAATACATTTGAAGGAAAACCTGAAAAACGAATGCTCTACACATAATTACTTTGTACATTTTGTCAGAGTATTAAATCTGTAATTAAACCAGGGCAAGTTGGAATTCCGTCTGGTGTTGTGTCAAATGTTATGCCTAGTCAACCGTCCGGAAATTACTCTTTTATTTTCGTGTTGGCAACCGCACCTGAAAGAGGCTAGCAGAACTATAAATCAAACTCGAGGAAGCCCTGACAATGATCTACTAATAAAAAACACTTAGAAAGGTGAAGCCTAAGTGAAGCAGTAAACCACAACACAACTAAAAGCCAAGGTCGATGATGCATAATCCTGAAATAGCACCTTTAACCTCAGACCTTATAATTATGCTCACGCTATCAAGTTGGTGTTTAAGAATGACTTTTCGCCATTTAATAGAGAATTCTCGGCCTAAATTGAGGTACTGGTTTCCGGACACTATTTTGATTAATTAAAAAGGTAGGACCACCTCGAATGACTGCTCTTATACTTGATTTTGTTTGTTGTTGATATTTTAACGACACTCAAAAAGCTGCTTCTATCAAATTGATTTCACTCAATTCTGTTTCTCATTTTCATATATTCTTCTAACTTAAGACAAGTGTCTTTAATCTGACTTTAGGTCAAGAAAAGACGCTAAAAGAAAAACACAAACAAGCACCCAAATATGCACTGGAGGTTTGAGAGGTTACTCCGCAGGCACGAAACCGCTATTTTCTAATTATTAATACATAACTGAAATTTCTTAGAAAGAGAGGAGTTTTGAGCCAGTTTGGACAGGTTACTTAACTTGAAAAAAGCAAGATACTTTAGTAAAGAAAGAAAGAGAGGAAGAAGGAAATATGTCATAACAACCAGGTTTATAGTATTCATATTTTGTAGACAACATTAGTTAAAGAACTAATGAGTACTGAATATATTAACATAGTTGTAACAAATTAGCCCTTCAATTCGAAGTAAAGGCCGGCCTTTACTATGTATGTTTGCCTCTTGTAGACTCCACACATGAAAGAACTTGTCGCTAAATATGTTCCCTTTTGTGCACTAACGGTTAAAACCGATTTCGAAATAAGGAGTGACTTATCGTACGATGTCTTCTTGATATGGTTATTAAATCTAAAACAATGGTTCGAGCAGAATTATTTCTCGTATCTATGCGGTGCCCACTGTAAATCACAAAGTCCATTATGTTTTCTTTACGCCTCACAAGCAAAGTGCCTCGCAAACCTTAATCGAGAGCTTGTTCCATGAAAGTTTAAGGTTCTCCGTGATATAGCCATGTCCCTTTTTAACTGAATTTTAACCATGGCGGTATTATAACTGTAGGTCACGTAAGCTTTCTCTTTTGTAAAATCAGATGATCAGTATATCGTTGGAAATGTTGTCCCCTGAGCAGACTTATCTGTAGAAATGCCCTTATATAAATATTTGTCAGTTTCACGTGGGAGATAACCTCCTTAGTGACAAAGATAGTCACTTAAGGCCCGTCATTTACATGAGGCCTAACCCAAACCACAGTTTTACGCAATTAGTGAGCTTCAAGCTTTCTCTAAAGGAACGTTGATTTAATTGACTAAGCGTTAGCCCTGACTAAGGATAACGCTCGAAACGTTAGCCCTTCGTCTCAACTAATCAGGGCTCGTAAAGTTTATTTTTGCGCACGAAACGTAAGAAATAACTTGTAATACCCCCAGTGACGCAGCACCACAGTTTCTTTAGAAACTTCCTCCCTTCCTTTAACTGTAGAAAAATGTGTTTATAAGTATTTGTCAGTTGCAAGTTAGAGATGACCTCTTTCGTGACAAAGCTCAATTACCATTAAATAATCGTCAAACAAAAAAGATTTGTCTGTCGTATCAATTTTCCTTTATGTTGGTATCAGTTAATTACTTGACTATGTTATTCAAAACTAGTTTCAACCTTTATTGTAGTCAGTTTGAACTCCTCGACAAATGCTCTCTTTATTGTGTGAAGGTTAATTGCGGTTCAAAGCTGTTCACGAATTTGGTGCGAAATTTTATTTGTTTTATCGAAGTTTGGTTCGAGTCAGTAGTATGCGTGGAAGGATTCGAGTCGAATCCTTCCACGCATTTTTCGTGTTTTTCCGAAGGAAATGCCTTTGAAATAATTTAGTGACAATTTATATGGAAAAAATCTTAGAAATATCTTGAAGCTTTCCAATCATTCAGGTAATTTCTGCCTTAATTAGCAACAGGGTTAATACTCATCACATAGCAACAGTTACAGTTACGATCCTAACTGGTGGAAAGGTTTGCTCTGGGACTGACAGAGCATTGCAACTGTAATCATCGTCTGCTGTTTCCAAGTGTCGGCGAATATTTAGAAGAAAGAAGATTTAAAAATTAAATTTTGGATCTAAGTTCAACGTGCTTGCATAGAAGATATGTTGAAAATTTTCAGTGTTCTAGAATACTTGCATGAGAGATTCTGCACAATGAATCCAGTTTTGCCCACACGATAAGTTAGATGGATTTGACGTTTATTCATGGTTCAGTTGAGCTTTCAACTGTGAATTACGCATTCATTAGCTTCTTTCTTTTGTTGGTTTTTGTTTTGTGTATTCCGCATTGCGGTGTCGTTTGTTAAGTTCTTAAATAGACACAGGCAAGGGAGAGGTCTTTCAGTTGAGCACCAGTCTCAGAGAGGTAACACGATCATAAAAACATGTATTTCCTTGGAGTTTTATACACAATTTTCATTGTCTTATCTGTTCTATTTCCAGAGAGTACAAAGCCATCTGGTCTCGCGATCACATTATCTACACGCAAGTCTCATTGTGGACCGATTGTGGAGTAAAACTAAGCTTTGGTAAGTAAGAAGGCCAGTGTTAATTTCGTTCTGTGCTCTAGTCGGAAATTTTATTCCAAGCGGTGTTTTCCAACAAAAAATGCAAAGCTGTCCCACGAGTCAGTCAATTCCTAAATTCAACAAAAGAAATTTTGTCAATGTTAAAGTGATGCTTTCCTCGCCAATCAAAGTTTACGAATATTACTCAGAACAGTCAATCTTAGTTGCGATTTCGTATTTCAGAGCTCAGCAAATTCCATCTTGAACGAAAGAAGTAAGACCCTTCATTATTCTATTAATGGAGCTTTTCAAGTTTATCTTGACGTTTGACGAAGCGCAATTATATGCGATCAGGTTGATTTTGCTTCAAACTCGTTTCAAGCTTTAATGTGCATTTTCCCTTTATCGGAGCCAGATACAATCCACTCTACCAGATTTAGTTAAGAATGGCAACTTAATTGTTTTTTATTGAATTGATCTGAAATGAACTTCAGCTAGCAAGCCACCGCTTGTATTCAATCAAGTTTAAGCCTGAATGTTTCGGTCCAATTCTTCAGGCCACACCTCAGCACATGAAGCAGGTTTTTTATTTTCTCGGTTGCATTTTTTAATCAAGTCTTGCTGACTTCTCGAGAAACATTTTGTCGCTTAATTATTTGCATTTCATTGGTTCGGGTTGAAAATTGTCTTTCCGTCCCTCGCAATACCACTATCAATACTCTGCAAGCGCCTTCCACGCTTAGCTGAAGGTTCGATCGTAAATATCTTATTACAGCTTTTCATTACCACCTTTAACATATTCAAGCCAAAAATTAGTGTGCTATTTAACGAAAAGGGCACCTCAAAGGGAAAAAGGACCGGGTTCTAAACCAGCTGAATCTTTCTGTTGAAGTCAAAGCCTATTGTATTCTTGTGACATACATCTGAGAGAATTCATGGCTTTTGCCTGTGGCAAAGTGTTATTTGTACGACACTTCAAACAAACAAACAACAAAACAGTTCTAGAATTCACGACGTGATATTGGCAGTTTCGTTCTCGTAGATGATCACATATAATGCTATTGTGAAATAGTTTCATTCTTAACATAGTTGTAATTCGTTATAAAGGAATTTTTTTAATTAAAACAAGAATCGTGCTCTTAAGAAGTAAGAGTATTATAAATAGAAATCATGTATGCTATGCTTTGAACGATAAAATTTATGTTGTTTTTTTTTTTCGCTATTCTTACAAGCCTCTTTTAAGTTTTTCTTTAAATTTTTATTGCTGATGTTTATCTTCATCTTGCACTTCGTTTTTTATGGGTTATCTTTGTCTGCTTGATATGTTTCTTCTTTGTTCGGCTTTTTTTCTCGTTTCTCTTCCTCTTCAGTTTTTTTCTTCATTCTACTTCACAGCATATCCTTTTACAATAAATCGTTTTCTATTTGCTTGTGATTTTCAATAACGTTTTACAATTCTTATTTGTTGCCACAGATTCACGAGAACCTAATTATCAATATGAAGTGGGCAATTCTTTTGGCGACATTTATGCTTGTTTTACATCAAACTAAAGGTAACGCATCATCTTGATTTTAAAATTATGATAATTATTATTTTTTCCCGAGGACTCCATGAATTGACGATTATATTCAAGCATTACGAAAAGCAATTATGAAATAAGAGAATTTAAATCCGCAATTCCTTGCCGCTTTAATTTGGATTCGTTAACATTTTATCATTGTAAAGTGTCTCTTTTCTCACAGCTACAACTGAATGGAATGTATTATTACCTATCATAAATGAAAGAGTTGGACTCAAAAATTGTTTTTTCACTCCTTCTCAGGTCAGACGACGGCCTCAGTGACTTGTAACCCCGACCACACTGTGAGTATAACGATCTCAGACGTAGATGATGCAAAATTTTGGAACTCAGCAGAGTGGTCCACAGACCCAGGCAATGCAGCATGTGAACCAACAATTGATGGTGTTACTGACACAGTTACCTATACCAACCTACCCCTCCCTGACTGTACTTTTCAGTCAAACCAGAAAGATGAGGAAGTTCAATACATCCTCAAAATCAGCGCTCAAAAGAGTTCAGGTGATGTAGGGGTTACAGGGCAGTTGCGCACTTACGACCACCTGTACTACGTCACGTGTAACTATGATAATACAGGCAGAGCTCAGGGGAGTTTTGTGCCGATCAAGAATCGAGCGGATAACGACACAGGTATGCAGCTCTGGTTAAGATAATCTACATAAGTAACCTTAGTTTGAATTCCTGCGAAGTGGAGATTTCTGAAAAGTGTCTATCAAACCCTTGCCATCGAATGTATTGACCAGCCTTCCTTCAGTGGCTGATGGAAAAAAAGGAACACACAATCCTTTTGTCAAGATATGGTGGATTTGATTTCAATTTGATATAAAAAATAAAGTGGCGGAGAAACATTTATAAGAGCCTGGCATGATTTTGAAAGACAGCCATGCATGTGTACAAAATGCATTCGTATTTTATTTTGTGATTGAGAAAGTTTCACTTCTCATCCTTATCAGTACAGGACTATTAGAGCATGCCGGTCCAAAAAGAGTTGTTATCATCAACTAACCTGAAAAAATGTAGAATTTTTAAAATGTCTTTTTTCGTCGATCAGTAACCTGTAACTGCTACTGGAGTAGCAGTTAGAGATCATTGAAAAGACATCTCAACTACACTTCATTCAGTTTGCTAATCTAGCCTTGTATTTGTCAAAACGAGCAAAATCCTTAAATAATGCAAATGTGTTTGATTAAGTTTTTTCAGATTTCTTTTGTTTGTTTAACTTTTCCTTACTAGCTTTTGTGGTCTCTTGTGTCATTTTTAGAGGACGGAAGTTTCACATTTTCTCTCATGGCGTATGAAGACAGCGTATTTTCTACGCTGGTTAACAACCCTGTTGATCTGGATGTAAATATTTTCTTCATGGGTAAAGTCGAGACTCAAAGCGGTGCCCCAAACCTTGACTTGTACCCAGTGCGATGCTATTCATCAGAAAGCAATGATCCATATGATACTGGTGCTAACTTTACTCTTATTATCAACGGGTAAGAATTTCTGTGATAAAAATTTGCCCGCTAATCATGACTAATATGTAATTACGACAACAATGATGATAACAATCAATATATCAATATTTACTTTATGACATTTTAGACAGAGCAGGACCCACCTCATCGAGGAGCTCCTCAGTGAGGTCCAGCACCCCAAAAAAAGGAAATGTAAAAATATCTGACGAGGCTAAAAATGAAAATCACTTAGAAAGATGTAGATTTGAATATGGTGACAGATATGCATACAAATGTTCAAATGAACCACATCCAAAATTCTAGTTTTAACCGTGATTTATGAGGTAATCGCATCATAACTCAGTTTATTCCAACAGCCAATACTTCTGTGTGTGAACCGTCGTTTAACCCAGTTTGTGTTGAACTGTTTGGTATCATAATTACTACCTGTGGTTCTTAATCTAAGTAAAAGATGGCCGCCAGTGCAGACCCCAGATGGACTGAAACTTAACTTAATTAAAAAGAGTTCTGTCAGAGTTTCTGTTAGACATCGTCAGACTACTGATTAAATACGAGCGAGTAACACTGTTTATTTCTATAAGAAATAAATTTCCCCTTAAATAATGAAACCCATTCACAATTTTTTTCCAGTTTCTTTCTAATAAATGGTAAGCATCCCAAAACCCCTATTAGAACCCACCATTGAAGTTTACGTAAGAAGCTATTCTTGTATGCTGTGTGCCTGGTATCAACTCAGTGACGAACATACAGTCGATGCTATGGATTTACCTGGATCTTGTCCGTTTAGGATAAAATTTGTTAACTCAAAGAGTAAGAGTAATTTTGCTTAGGTTACTTAATTATATCATTTTTTATCATTTCTTCATAGTTGTGGCAGCGATGATGTCAGCCAAGACCTCGACGACACATTGTCATACACTTGTGCAGACAACAGCGTAAATGAAGTATTCTCACTCAGAACTTATCGGTATTTTGGGGCAGATGAAGGAGCTGAAGTTTACATCCACTGTGATTTCAGAGTTTGCTTGGCAGATGTACCCGATACCAAATGTGAATGTCCTGATGATCCCAACACTTGCGTAGGTGATCCTGTTACTGATATTGCACCGGTGAGGCGTAGACGTCGTTCAATCTCCGATTCCGTGGATGAGTCACAGCTTTATCATGTTGTCTACGGTCCGTTCACCTTTAAGCAAGAAGAACTGAACAAAGATGAAGGTAAATGATAATTCACAGGGCCTTTAGCCATAGGACAGGAATTATGTTGGGTGCTTTCCACGTTCTCTGCTAACCAAGACTGGTTTTCCATGATAACTGACCAAGTCAGAAAAAAAAGGCCGCACGGGGCAACTTGTAGAACCTAGAAGATAACTTGAACATGTCAAATATGATAGAAACGGAACGAAATGTAATATCATATATCGTAATGATGAATATAGAAAATTAACAAAGGCTGGATAAGAACCTCTGGAAAGACTATAGAAATTTTCCTTTCATGTATTCCTAGTATCTCTGCCTTTATTGATAGACACGAAAGGTTTAACATTTTAATCTACTTACGCCCTCGCTAGTGTAACTCAATGATTAAACCTGGAATCTATTTGCTTCATTCCAGTTGCACCTAAAGACCAAAAGGAGACCCGCCAGCCTTCCCAGACATTACCGATTGTTGGGGCAGTATGTGGTGTTGTGGCTGTAGCTGTCATCTGCGCCACTGTTTACCTTGTCATTCACTATCGCAGCAAGCGCACGCAAAGTGGAGATCTGCACGTGGTCACCTAAACTCCAAACACAAATAAGTTGTGTTGTGGAAACGCGCAAATATTACGTTTTTTTAATCCAATATCCATTTGAATGGTGTGACATATGAAGCAACTCGATAGGATTAAGTTGAGTTGTGGATGTTGATTAAGACATAAATATTTTTCTTTTTTTCAAACGAATAAATGATTAATCGGCTTTTTTCTTCAGATGATGGTAGGAATCAGAAGTAGTTTTCAAAGCTAATGGAATTAATGTCTTGAATTCAGTGTCAAGGTTGATTTCATTAGCTATAACAGTGAAGTCATTGTACTCCTATATCTGCTTGTCACTCTTATGTGCGCGATCCAGATTAACAACCAGTTTTAATCTCTCATTGTTTCAACACCTTATAAACTTGCACACAAGCCTTATAGACAAAGTTAAGTTCACACACAATTTCAGGTATTGTGAGGAACTTTATTAGGTATGACAAACTTTACACTCTATATGCAGAACAGCAGCGGCAGCGTTGTGATTTTGCTAACACCTATATGAAATCTAACCGAATGCTAGCCATAGTAAGTATACCCAAGTCGCATGCGGGCCTAGTTGCTTTCCCGTTAAACTGGCATAAGCCTTGTCAGTGAGGCATTAGTACTAGTCTAATTTTTACAATCTTTTAGAAATTTTGAGCAGCATCTTAATAAAATATAGGCACCGTCATGAATTTATTATAAAACCTTTGTGTTTTTTTCTTTTTGTGAATATTTGTGTTATAAAGGACAGGATGGCCATCTTTTTTCTCTATCTATTTAATGGAGGGAATTTTCACTTCACTCTCTTGGCATACGCAGACCCATTACTTTCTCCAGTGATTCCCAACGCTGTAAAGCTGGATACTGAAATTGTATTCAACGCGGAGGCTTCGATCCAGAGCCCCACATCCAGTTCACCCCTCTACCCTCTGACTGGCTCGTATTTCATAACCAAGCGAGTTGGATTCGTAAGATTTTTCTTAAGTTAAATCGATTTCTTTGTTATAGCCACCTCAAATGTTCTCTCCCAACTCATTTAGTGTCAAGCTTGTTTTCCGATCACAATTCAGATCAGTTAAGTCGTACTACCCAAACACAGGGGTCAAGAATTGGGCATGTGCAGGGGATTAATTTCGGCTGGCTACGCGCCAATTTCCCGCGTAAGGTTTTTAGGGAGACCTCACAAAACAATTGCTGTCCCGCAAAATGTGCAGAAGAAATTGTAATTTTATCAGTATGTAAAAGTATGTAAAAAAGGAAAACTCGATTCTTTTCAGGCAGAGAGCTTATACGGGATCCTGCGGATTACCATTTTGTTTTAAAATTGTGTCTGCACAAAATAATGCCGGAATCAAATGGCTTCAACGTTTCGCTTTTTCAGCGCAATAATGCGGTAAAGAATTTGATGTGTATGGCATCACAAAGTATTGAAAATTTTTGATGATATGAAAATATTGTTTTTCGCGTTCTATTTTTCAATCAATTTTGCCCTTCAAAGAAAGCCAAGACATTTGATTGACATACAAGTGTTCTCAGCCAATTAGAATGTTCCGTTTGCAATTTGCATGGACAAAACTCCAACCCCCTCTCTCCTTCTTTCCCCAATGGCCAAACGCTCAACGTTTCCAAGACATTGTCTCACAGAGAACATGGCATGAGGTACCTACATCAAAGATGACGCAGCTCAGAAAATTCAAGCGTGAATTTCATATAGAACAGATTTTCAAAATAGAGTCCAAAACAGTGTACGAGTAATTGGAGCGCAATGACTTCCCTTGAAAGGTCGTAACTGACTGGAAGTTTATTATTTATTTCGCTTAATTGATGAAGGAAATATATGTAGACAAAAACTGAAAAACAATTTAAGAGGAGAATTAATCATTAGTAAGGTGCGAATTGTCTAAACTGTATATACTGAAAATTTTAAGGTCATGTCGCCTAGAAAATCGAAAAAATGATAGGCGTAAGGCTACTTTAAAATGCAGGAGCTACAGGTTAAAATATTCTCGCAGTTTAAGGCGTTTTTTGATTCCCCCCTCCGTTGCTTCTGTGCATGTTTCGGTGTGATATTTCAGTTAAATCGACACAGTCACAACTACTTAACTATATGAGATAAATTCTTACTGTGCTTCATGTGCTTCATCAAAGGGGTTCTGATCGAAATTCGGTGTCCGTGAAGCATAGTTGTTTGTGAAGTTGCGTACTTGCATATAACTGTTGCCTAGCGACGAAGGTTCGAGAGAGGACCTAAGAAGTCTTGATTCGCTTTGATAGTGGCAAGATATTTTAAAAACGTGGGATCAACGAGGCGGAACGCATCAAAGCGTAGCGGTTACAGGCTTAAGCAAAGAAACACAGCGGAAGTTTGCAGGCGACCTTGTAATAATCAACGAAATTACAATTTCTTCGAAAAATTTAGCATCTCACACGGACAACGGTGAGTGCCTGATTCATGTTTTAGACCGTCCATAAAATAATTATTTAAACATATCGAAAACAAAATTTGCCTTCGTCAAATAGAACCGCCTTGCGTGCAAACAATACGTTCTCAACAAATTTTTTCCTCTCGTTTCTTTTACTTTCGTTGCCAAGTTTTCGATAGCCAGAGCACGAGAAGGTGTGGATTATGAGTCGTTTTACAGTCAGCAGCCTTGCATCTTTATGATTAACGAAAATGTAATTCATCATCTCCATTTGTCATGCGAAATACCATGGATGTTTAATTTCCATTCAAACAAGCTATCGGCAAGAGAGCATCAATTGATGCTGTGTTTAAAGATACTTTTAACGCAATATCATGAATAGAAAAACCAATAAAGACAACTGCAAATGAATTGTAGCGATTTCTAGCGTTCCATTTGTTCTATTTGCAGTCATAAATTCTTGAAACTTGATTACAAACAAGTGAAATGTCCTTTCGTGTTTATAACAATTAATTACGTTCCAATGGCTGATTTTTTCGCTCTCGAATGAAAATGATCCAATCGAAAAACAATTTATAAACTGGTAATTGCACAGTGTACCGATTCGAACCAAACGTAAATATTGTATTTCTGTACAAAGTTTAGATCAAGTTGAAGTAAAACAGATTAGATTTCACATCACTTGCACAATGCACAACAAATACTTAGACTTTAAAAGAACGCTGCATCCAGTATTTTCTTTACACAGATATGTCGAGAGAATACAAAACATGTCATATCTTTGATTATTATCACTATTTCGGGCATTTTGGTGCATTTTGCAGGATGAAATAGAGATGTTGACGTTTAAATGTTCGTAAATTGCTCGGCTAGAATGACTCTCAGTCGGGGCCAAATTTTATAAGTTCACAATACACTGGCCATGTTTTAGCACACACACAAAGAACGAAGAAATCCAGAATTTTCCTTTTTCATCCTTTCTTTCGCTCTTGAACTAAATTATTACGACAAATAACTTTGGATTCAAGAATTTCTTTCGTTCTTATTTAGACACTTTGACTGACATTCCTTAACTTTAACTTCATAAGTTGGGTAAAACCACCAAGAGAAGGCTGAACTCTACGTCAAAATGGCTTGGCAGTGGATTTTACTCTCTCTCGTGACGTTCGCTTTACTGTTTGACGTCAGAGTTAAAGGTGAGACAGACTTCAGTTTTTTCCACAAATATAATCCCTTATGAAATATTTCATTCACAATCAAAGAATAATTAAGTGAGACCTGACTCTGAGTCAACTAGACCATTACCCGGGGTCTTGTTCGGTCTATTCCGCGATTCTTGACAAGCCTAAAACTGGCAAACACTTACTGAGAATTGTTTAGTCGACACGTTTACAAAACTTGCACGCAACGAAATAGAGATACGCTACTACCGGCTGAGGTGCTCTGTACCACAACCACCTAAACTTTACGGACTACCGAAACTACATAAACCTGGGATACCTATGCGACCTATAGTCTCATTTTGTGGGTCCCCGACGTACCAACTGTCGAAATACCTTACGACGATACTGCAACCACTGACTGACAAATCGAGACGTAAACTACAATCAACTGAGAACTTTATTGACGCTATCAAAGACGTACAGATACCTGACGACTACAAACTTGTGTCTTTTGATGTGAAATCACTGTTCACCAGTATTCCACTTCAATTGGCTCTACAGTGTACTGAAACCGCCATCCAACAGTCTACTGATGCACTACCATTACCGACAGAAGACATTATGGACCTACTTAACCTCTGCCTTACATCGACTTACTTTCAGTACAACGGGAAACACTACAAGCAGTTGCACGGAACAGCTACGGGGTCGCCGGTCTCCGTTGTTGTCGCAGAAATTGTGATGCAAAACATCGAGGAACGCGCCCTTGCAACTTGCCGACAAACCATACCACTTTGGTTACGCTACGTTGACGACACATTTACCGCCGTACACAAAGACGAAATTGACGTTTTTCACAATCACCTTAACGAACAAAACACCGACATTCAGTTTATCAGGGAGATCGAAGAAGACGGCAAGCTTCCTTTTCTCGACTGTTTGGTAGGCCGAAACAACAACGAACTACGAAAAACAATATACAGAAAACCGACGCATACCGACAGACTTCTTGACGAATCATCCTACAACCCGACTTCCCACAAAGCTACGACCATCAAGACATTGACAAGACGAGCGCAACTTGTTTGCAACACACCGGACAGTTTATCTGACGAAAACAAATACCTTGACCGTGTTTTTGACAAAAACAACTACAACACTGACTTCATTAGACGAAACACTCACAGGGTGACCGACGCTACAGAAACTAACAGGGACTCCACATCTATCACGACTACAGCTGCTATACCCTACATCAAAGGCACTTCTGAGGCTATCGCGCGGATCCTACAACCTTACAACATTCGCGTAGCTCACAGGCCTATTACTACTTTACGACATTTGCTGACCAACGTTAAAGACAAAGACGAACCCAACAACAGACAGGGGGCGATTTATAAGATCGAATGCTCCGACTGCCAGGCCTCCTACATTGGTGAGACTGGTAGAAACCTTAACACGCGACTAACTGAACACAAACGAGCAACTAGAAATGGCGATGTAAACAATCACATTTCTGAACATCACCGACAAACTAATCACAGAATCGACTGGGACTCTGCTAAATGCTTAACCTACAGTACTCTGGAAAGCTGGTTCACTAACTTAGAACAGACGCCTCTCAACAGATGTCAACAATTACCAGCACCTTACAAACGACTCATTAACGACGTGAACAAACCGACAAACAGACCGACAAACAACAGACGGATCGAAACCGACCAATGACTGTTAACAAACTCTACACGAGTCTTCCAGCCAATCACATCACGGCTAAACAGACCAATCACGTTCAACAAACCAGACTTTATAACATCATCGACTGACAACTACTCCTCACTTGACTCTGAAGATGACTATCGCACAGATAGTCGAAACGTCAGTCACCAACAACAGTTCTTTTCAGAACTACACTCACCCGGACGATCACACTACACGAATTACTATCAATCTTTTCTTAGAAATGTAAAACCTCAGTCCAACGCTTTACGTATCTTCTTACTTTTTGTCTTCAGGCATGTCAACGAGTTCAATTGTCTGCAATGCTAACCACACAGTAACTATAACCATTACAAATGTAACTGACATCGATGCATTCAACGAAAGCGATTGGCGAATAGATAACAAAACAGAATGTGAGCCGACATTCATGGACACGACGGTCACGTATACCAATTTGCAAGTGGCTGATTGCGCTTCAATTTCCGAAGATAAGAGCACTTCTATCAGATACGTTTTCGAGATCCGTGCAGTTGTTCCGGGCAGCAGTCCGATCCAGGCCTTTGATCACGTGATTGACGTCGTGTGTGAGTACGTCAATAATGGCAATGTCACATCCAGCTTCATACCTTTAGTGAATCGTGGCGATAACTCGTCAGGTATGTCGTGTTAGCTTGAGTAAAGTATACACCTGTAAAGAAACTGAAGCGTGTTTTGCGGTACATTAGATGCAAAATTATAACACCTTCGTTATGTAGCCAAAAATAAAATTTGCAGAACTTCCGTGTTGAGATTTTATCAGGTATATACTAGATTATGCACAGAAATTTTAAGCAGACGTTGTGTGTGAATGAAATGTGAAGATTCAACTGATTTAAGCCTCACTCTGTGCAGAACTAATATTTGTTACTTTCTTAATCAGATTCTGCAGCTTTTACATTCAGCCTTGACGTTTTTGAGAACTCTGAGCTTACCATTCCTCTTCCCAGCGAAGTGAAGCTCAATCAACCATTGTTTTTCCGAGCTCAAGTGGAAACATCAAGCGCTGCACCAAACCTGGACCTCTTCATCTTGCAATGTAATGCGTCAAAGTCGAACGACGCAAATGTTCCGGGCCACGATGTAGTCCTTATTCAAAATGGGTTGGTACCTTCTTGAAGTTTCCCGAAACAAAAGCATAATGTATTTTAACATCTACACCTCTAAAAAGTATGAAAATCCACAGAGAAACCTGAACTTTCAAGAACCGTCTCCAATGGAAATTGAACTTAAACAAAGGACGCGGCCATTTTGAATCTTTCATAGCCGCCTGACCGCTAACCTGCGACGGAACAAAGTTTTACACAGCCTTCTTCTATCCACTCAGGATCAGTTTTAATAACAAGGCCTTACATAAAAAAAGCATTGTTGAATCTAGTAATTACTTGAATGCGAAAACCGGCGCAGCGGCTGATTGGGAATGCAATCATGTGAAGTCACGTTGCTGAGTTGTTTTCAAAATGGCGGCGCTCAAGTCAAGCTTTTTTTTTTCATTTTATTTTTTCAATTTTGGTCAGGTTAGTATTTCTCATCCCTAATATCATTAAGGCCATTCTTTTCATCTTGGATTCAGATGTGGTAACGATACCGTCAGTCAAGACGCAGGTGACACTTTGAATTACATCTGCGCAGTCGACAGCACGCAGGAAACCTTTCAACTGAATTCTTTCCGGTACTTTGGAGCTGAAGCCAACACTTTGGTCTATGTGCATTGCGATCTTAAGGTGTGCCTTGCAGATGCTGCGGATTCTGCATGTGAATGCCCGTCTTTGGCTGATTGCAACCCTAATGCTCGAAAACGGCGAGCAGTTGAAGTTGATGAATCTGTGGTGTATCGCGTCACGATTGGTCCTTATTATTACAAGAAGGTAGAGAGAGACGACAAAGGTAAGTTAGTTTTCATGACATCACGTTTGATGCTGTTTTGCCCTCATATGGTGGTTCACTTTTCTAGAGCGTGGGACACCAAAAAATTATGAATTGCCTTTAGGGATTGAAACCTTAGATTCTCAGCCAATTTTTTTAGTCGAAGGGGTCACACGCCTTTGCCTGGCATATTTCATATTAAGGAGCCATAAAGTCTTGCTAAAACATGGATGAATTCTTTCCTCACAACATTCCTTTTTTATTTTGTAATCAGATCACAACGACAAGAAACCTGAAACAAGCGAGGACAACTCTTCATTTCAACTCAGTTTAAGCGTTGCCATAGTTTTCTCAGTCAGTGGTGTCATCATAGTATCAATTATATCCCTTACCGTGTGCTTCATTTCGCGCGGACGTCACCAGCGTTCTTCAATCACCGAGTTGAACAAGTGACTTGATCACAGTGTAAAAACGTAAATGCCTCAGAGCCTTTCCCTCAAACTTTTTATGTCATAATATGAAGCATCAATCAATTTTTAGAGAATTACTACCTGGGTTCAATCTTTGTCGTTTTCACTGCAACGAGAATTATGCAAGATCAATTTTAAATGATGGTATTCTTTTTCTTTATGGCCATTGATATCCCAAAGATGTGCACTCTGCTAAAGCTATAGTATTATATCCATTCTTGTCAGGATTTGCTGCTTAATCTTTGGGTTGAAAACATCTCGTAAAGTCCCACATAGGATTTAGAGAAAATGGGGACAAAACTGAAAGGAAAGACGACAATAAGATGTTTATATTTGACTCTCATAGAATTAATGTTAGCCTCCTCAAAGGTTCACCAAATGATGATGCAGTTTCGTTCAACCATCGGAAAGATAGTGGTCTTAAATATCATCCAAAGAAATTAACTATGTCATTTCTTTAGACTTCACGATCAGGGTCAGGTTTATTAGTCAGGCCGGTTAGTTTCAAGACTAAAATGTTACAATATAAGGCTTCAACACCTATATTAAGTAATTTACACCAGCTTCCGCTGCCCCAATTTACCAGTGGGAGATAATAACATTACCACCAAAATATTTTGGTTTACGATTATAAAATAAAAAGACAAAAGACATGTTTTTTATCCATTTTGTTGTTGATGTTTTTGATATTTTTCTCTTCACTTGTTTTCTTGCTTTTTCGATTGTCGCGGTTTTTTTTCTTATTTGTTTGGTTTTTGTTTTGTTCCTGTTGCTTTTGTTTTCATTCGGTTTATTCTGGTAACATTTTAGATACAGCCCTGGCTTTCCCCCCACAAAAAAGCTCTCTAGGAATATGATTTTCATTATTTCTGCTACGCTATTTTCTTTTCTTTTTTCCGATTAGGGTAAACGTTTTACAAGGATTTAACGCTTGTTCCAAAATTAAAGACTTTCAAAACCCTTTCACTCCAGTGGTGATCATCTCCTGGCATCTCTAATATCTTGACAACAATACCAGTCTTGGAAACTGAGAACGTTACCATATCAACTAAATTATATTTGCCGAACAAAAACACAGATTCTCGGGATTCCGAAAAAAAAGTTGTTCGCAATCAGTGGACTCATCAAGAAGAACTAGTGTTTTCATGATCTAGACTGGTTGTCAGTCTTCTGTTAACTTGCTGATATAATGGGAACGATCAATCACAGCTTACGTGGAATTTTAGTTCAGAATGCACTTTTTTTTCCTCCGCCACAAAATGGAAAAATTGCGCAATAGTACCCAGAGGTCATTGGGCCCTCAACACCATGACAACTAACTGTGATCCAATGAGGTGTTCACATGCTGATCACGCGTGTTATCTTGATGATGATTGACGTTGTCATGCACAGACAGGGCTGGGTCACATGACGAATCACGAGATTTTGCTTATAAAACTCTTTGGTCAGTTGTTTTGTATTTCAACGTATTTGGATTGCGATCTCCTGGTGTATTATGGCGCAAACGCGCAAAATACTTACAGACGCATATACAAGTCGTATTATTCGCGGCTAATCCACATTGAAAGATGTTATTGAGCGTTAATTTTGGAACGGATTGAGTCGCGAACGCTTGAAAGCCATGAAAGCCTTGAATGCCTTGTATGTTAAGTATGCCAATGTCTTAGTTGAAAAACGTTCACTTGTTGTAAAAAGCAAAATCTGAAATCTGAAACCAAACTGCATATACTCTATGCAATCTATTGAACAACACTACCACCGTGAGACTGAAGTACATAACTATAATGGATGCAAACTGCTTGTGAAGAAAGACGACATGTTGGATTCACTTGATGGCAAGGAACGTAGCTACGATAACAGTACGAATAGTATTAATTTCACGATCAGAAAGGTGAATCTTATGTTTGTTTTTATTGTAGTTGTATGGATATTCTCTTTTAATAAATACGTGATCCGAAACCCTGTGTTTTTGTGTGTATAATGTTATTATGTTAAATATTGTTTACGCAATTGTCTTGTCACAGGCGGCCCAAGCTCACGTCTCGAGAAAAAGCCAACGATTAATTCAGGAACGCGTCACGCGTTGTGTGACTCGGTGTTAAGTTACGAGAGGAACTGCACGTTATAAGGAATAGTATAGGGAACTAAGTATGGTCGATTTACAACGATACATATTTCGAAATATGAACATTTTTCTCGTAAAATCAATAAAAATTACTCATACCCTGTGTATCCGTTGTATTTTCTAGCGATTTCTGCCGTTTTAAGCTTGCTTTACCATCACTGTTATTCACGTCATCTACTTTTATTACGTTGGAAAAATCTGCACAGACATCACACCAACCAACTCGCGCGCAAAGTAAGAAGACTATATTGAAGGTTTGAAATAATATTGCGATCTATTTTCATCAAGAAATGGGCCAGGAATATTCCACAATAGTGCAAATAATCGTGAAGGCGGATCGCAGAAAAGCGATTGCGTGACGCTCGGTAAGCTGTAAGATGTAGACATGTTATTATATACCAGACGTAAAAACTCTTCAGATTCTTAGCCTACATTTTGTACCCACTCTGCGGTCTGCAGTCTATATTTTGTATCCGGTCTGCAGTCTGCTGTCTGCATTTTGTACTAACAGGTATCCGTGGCACCAATACAGTTTATTTTTGGTTACAGTTATTCGCAAAACACACATAATCTACCACAAAATACCTGTGAGTGAGGTGATTCGACATTTTCGTTCTTTCCCACATTAATATTCTTCTCTCCTTTTGTAAGAATG
This sequence comes from Pocillopora verrucosa, assembly GCF_036669915.1. Classification (NCBI taxonomy): domain Eukaryota; kingdom Metazoa; phylum Cnidaria; class Anthozoa; order Scleractinia; family Pocilloporidae; genus Pocillopora; species Pocillopora verrucosa. Next base: position 4,654,950 of record NC_089318.1, read on the forward strand.
TAGACATCACTCACAATGTTTCAAGTAATCCACCCACCCTACAAAAAAGTAGCTCTTGTATGCATAGCATGCTTATGTTTTGAAATAGGTGTATGCCCTTGGCCAGACTTGAGCGCACTATTTCGGTATACTAGTCCTACACCCGTAGTATCACTACACTTGATTCCAAGGATCTAGTACCATCCAGGTATCCCAGTTACCCTGCTCACAGGGTCTAGTATTTACAAAACAACACGCATACTCTCTGAAACAATTCTTGCAGTTTCTCCTGAGATTTAGTATACGGAACCCGATGAACTAACCCTCCTTTCTGGAAATTTGTTTCCGTCACTAATGATGTTACGCTCTTAAGGACCACAACGGTTTTGAGCGACAAACTCGACATTTCCCTGCGACCATCAAAATCAACAGGACAAACCCAGCTTGATGTGTTGCGTGACGTGATTGTGGAAACTTTTCTCTTTGTCATACGACCTGTTTCGCAGGTTCTACAAGTTGGAACCAAAATTAGTTAATGTAACGAATTAGAATTGAAAGTTATTCAAATGGACTGAAGAATTTTATATTTTAATGAGAATTTTATCGTTTAAATGTTTACTTGATTCATGGAAGGCAAAGATTGGAGTGGCTTTGGGTATTTCAGCTCTAATTTGGAAAAAATAATACAGTTAGGAGTATGTTCTAAACACCAGAACACCTGAGAGGACACTGGAAATGTAATAAAAGCATTTTTTAGCATCCATAGCAAAAAGAAGAATGTGAGGTAGTGGAAGGAGACTGAGTTTTCAACGCCATTTGTCGTAAAAGCTGCCACCAGCTTGTTATTGAACTCACTAAAAAATTTACCTAGATGGTATTAACTTTCTTTTGTCGCGAAACTCGTGGATTTTAAAACTTTGAAACGACGTACGATGAATCCTGAAATTGGAATTTGAGTCTATTGGCAAACTATGCCTGCTGGTCTCATGAGCAGATCAAGCTCTGACGAAATTTGACAGTTTTGAAGTTTTAAGCGGATGCAAAATTCGAAAATAAAATTCGTCAGGACACAATTTGTCCTTTGATTTTGTCAAGAGAATTCTGGTTTTTTCTGCTATTGCAGATAGCCCAGATAGGCACTTGCGAACCAATTTTTAGTTAAATAATAGCCTTCACTCTCGAGAAATTGCAAATATATTACCCATGTGATCCGACTACAACTTTAATTCCGAAAACTTCAAAAACATCTCTAGTCAGTCTGGCTTTTTTTTACTGCCTTACATTTTCCCTTGTGCTGTGGCTATTAATAAGTACTTTCACCGCATTTCCAATGTTTCTTAAAGTGCTCGGATGTTTAAAACATACCATCAACTGTTATATTTTTTCCATGATATCGTGGTCAAAATGACCGGAACGAAACAAAATTAACTTGTAATCGAGGATTTCGCTGGATAGCTGGTAGTACTTTAAATAACTCGATACGTCGTCCCGGGTGTCCTAACGGATTTGGACCCCCCTAGATTTGGACCCCCAACAAAACTGAGTAAAAACATCATCCTTGACGTTCTAGTAGAATTACTTTAAGTTCCAGTGCGTACTAAAGTATGTTTTCGATTCAAAACATGCAACTGGCGGCTGGAAATGATCCTTTCCGCGATAGTCGAACACCGCTAGATTCAATAAGAGACAAACTTTTGACACCAATTTATTTTGTTATTGTTCAATGCCCGAGTGTTGGGACGACATGGTGCAGTACGAGTTGTGCGAGAAATGGTTGCACATGAGCTGCGAGGGATATAAGACTGCCTTGGAGGGCGAGTGACTCTGCATTGTCAGCAGACTTCCCGGCTCTAGACGTCTTCGTAATTGTTAAGGTGCTATTTCGGATCCCTCAACGGTTAATATTCGTTGAAATTAACTATAGAAAATAAGATTGAGTTTGATGTAATAGTTAACACTTTTGTTGGGACGTAGACATTAATGTTGATTTGCCTTTGAAAACAAGCTGAGAGTTCCAATATAGGCTTATAATAATAAGCTTCAGAAAAGAAACATTTTTACTTACCATAGGCTTTGCGAACAACTTTTAGTAGGAGTTGTTACTTCGTTCTTGTTAAGAAACTGTTTAATGTTATTTAATTAGAAAATCAGACTGAGTTATTTTTGTGACTGGATGCAACAGTCTCCACTAATGTTATGACGTTTCGTATTAATGTTGATTCGCATCAGAAGAAGCAAAGATTTACTGGAACAATTTCAAGAGTTCGAATGCAGCAGTTTGTTCGCATTCAATTCTTGCGTATACCGTACGACTCGCTATAATAAATGCGGTAGAATTGGAACGAAATGGCTGTTTTTCTTTACCTTTAATGCGGCAGAATTAGAACGAAATGGTTGTTTTTCTTTACCTTAACTGAGGAATGTTGTGTTGTGATAGGAAAGAACATCGGCAAAAAAGCTTCCAAATAGAATTAGTGACCAAGTATAATACAAAAGATGCTTAAAAGGAACGTTTGGTAGGGAGGTTCCAAATCTGCGAAGGAGGGGTCCATATCCGCTGTGACACCGGTATTCCAGGAGCGAAATCAGGGCTTAAATACCCAAAGCCACTCCAATCTTTGCTTTGCATGAATAAAGTCAACCTTTTTAAAAGTTAAAATTCTCATTAAAATGTAATTAAGTCCAATTTAAATAACTTTCGATTCTAACTCGTTATTCTAATTAATTTTGGTTTCAAATACGGCAAGGGGAAAAATTTGCACAATCACGTCACGCAATTTATCAAGCTGGGATTGTCCAGGTGATTTTGATGGTCGCAGGGAAATGTCGAGTTTGTCACTCAAAACCGTCGTGGCTCATAAGAGCGTAACATCATTAGTGATGGAAACAAACATCTGCGGAAAGGAGGGTTAGTTCATCGGGTTCCGCATACTAAATCTCGGGAGAAACTGCAAGAACTGTTTCAGAGTGTATGCGTGTTGTTTTGTAAATATAAACACCGCAACTATTTTAGCTTGTTTTTGTGTCCATTTAAGCAACGCGATATGTCTGTTATGACCAAAGTGCCAAATTTTATTCTTTAATTTTGATCTTCTCCACACTGTGCATAGTTCATGAACTGATATTTCAACGTAAATTATCGAGAAGGCGCCTTCCGATCATCTTTGTCTACTTTGTAAGTCACGCAAGCGCGCAAACGTTACGACCGATCACGTTTACGCAACGTTTTAGAACAACTCGGCATCTAATCTCCATTCATTTGCTGTGAAAACCTAAAATCCTCAACGTAGAAGATAAACGAACGAAGTTTGAACGGTCAAAAGGAGATCTTGGGCAATTCTAAGAATCATGCAAACGAGCTTTGATACGAGTGCAATTGAGCAGACACATGGATTTGCGTTGTTTTTAAGAAGTTGGTGGATGGAAGCTAGAGATATACCCGTGGGTTTGAGGCAATCCGTGACCTCATTGGTGTATAAACTATGCACTGATATGCTTTTTCAGCCCGATTAACGCCTGCATTTTGAGAATTCTTTCGTACAAAGTAGTGAATTTTTGATATGCAAATTAAGGTCGAAGAGAAAGGTCTCCTCTGCTCACGCTGGTATGAAAAACATTTCAGCTGAAGTTTCCATATTTTGTCTGTGAACTAACTGAAGACACTTTGTAACTTTTAGAAATATAGAATTCCGTGAGCTACATTGTTGCAGTCGCTGCGCGCTGGACAAAATCTTTGAAATTTACACTTTCGATCGCTGTCCACAGGGGTGGTCTGGCCAAAAATCATTTTTGGCTTGTGGCGACGCAAAAAAAGAGAATTGGAGTACAACTAAACTATTTTTGAAACATGTGTCCTAAACCCTTTTTATGGGCAAAAAATTAAAGAAAACTTTTTTCCGACGGGAAGTCGAGAGGACCGCTCTTAGCGAGAGTGGCACTTAAAAACTATTCGAATCCAAAAGAACCTTCGGTTCCCGATGCATGACTTTTGATGGTACTCCAGCCGCCTGTTGGCTGCACTGACGGGAGGTCTAAATGCAAACGCAGTTTTTTAAGAGCAATTTGTAAATAAACAAAACTTTAACATTTTTTTTCCTTGTTAACTCCAATTATATCTGGGTTTCGTTAAGCATCGTCGTTGGATCAGTCCGAAATCTCGTACTTCATTGAGTCAAGGACATATTCACTGGAGCCACTCGAAGCGCTTGACGTATCGTCACTCGGCGTCTGCAGCGACTTAGAAGCCTTACAAACGTTTTTCGCAGCTCTAAATCGCGGAAGGCGTACACTAATGGATTCATGGCGCTGTTACTGTACTGGAGCCATTTTGAAAACAGAAGAAAACTCGAGAGTTTATGTAAAGGAAAGCACTCTCTGCAAAACACCGAAATGGTGCTCACTGTAAAGAAAGACAACCAAGAAACGAGAAAAAGCGCAGTCACAAATGTAAGGGTGAGGGCTGTGCGGTGTTGTTATTTTAAGTTCTTGCGTATTTTGTCGCTTTCTTCCTGATTTGCTATTGTTGGAAGATTGGAGACCAGTGATCGAGCCACCTTAAAAATGGAAATGTTGACAACGCTCACAAGAATTCCTGGTCCAACATAACCAACGAACAACAAAAACGGAGTGTAAATTCTGTATGGACTATTGTTCGAGTCACTCGAAGATTTATCCAAGGCAGGTCGAATTGCTGCTATCACGGAAGCTGTCATCCAAACACAGCATATGACTATCGTATAATGTGTCGTGGAGAGTGCTTCGTGAATAAAGGGACGCGAAATGGCCAACCATCGTTCCAGGCTAACGGTTGTTAGATGGAAGATTGAAACCATTGCACTTAAAATGTCGAAGGAGATGAAAAACGTATTCAGAGGTCCATAATGTGCGCCTGTCAAACTGACGTATATCCACAGAGGTAGAGATACACATCCCACCAGTAGATCCGAGATAGCCAAACTCACCAGAAACGTGTAAGTACCAGTGCCGAGTCTAAAGTTTGAAAAATACGATGCCACTACAAAATAATTTCAAGTTATGATCACAAACATGAGAAACACGCAAAACAGTATCTGAAAAGCTGAGCTCCAGGACATTTCAACCACCATCGTCTAATTAAGCTGAAAAAAACTCTGTTAAACTCGAGACATTGCCAGTTATGAAGAAATATGCTTCACAATCGCAAAATCTTCATCCTGATCTTCATTTGCAAAAGTCCACAAATCGACAACCGGAGTTTTAATGTTGACTTTGACGTTGTTAGGGTTGCAGAAGTAACATCTTGATTTATTGTTCTCAATCAAAAGCTGATAAAGACCAATTCTTCTAATAAGTGTTCCGTTATCTGAAAAGAACAAACGACAAAACTGAACAAATTTGTCGGGTTTGCTCTAAAAAGGATGGAAACCCATCAGTGATCTCTTTCACATTGCCACAATGAAAAGGACACATTTAGTGATCAGAGAGCGGGAGTAATAGTCACCTTATGAAAACAATTCCAAACCTTTATGCCAACAAGACTGGGAAACTGAACGATCAATTTCATTTTACCGTTTATCACGTCCTCGAAGGTGTCTTCGCTTTTCAAGTAATGATAAACACCCTTCTACAAAATTGGTTCCCATGCTTTGTTTTATGCGAGGACAATCGAGAAGACACTCCCTTTACAAAGGAAATGGTTTGCCTTAGTTTTAATCAATTCTCGTTCGGTTTAGTACACAGCTGTCCGTACTGTTAGCAAGGCTTTAGAAATGCAAATTATCGGGAAAAGCCTTCATTCTTCTCCAATCACCACTTGATTAAACGCATTAATTGATAAGAAACTTTTTGTCCTCAGGAATAAGCTTTTTTATGCCATTCCCTTTACAAAACTATAAGCAAATACAGTACTGAAAACAATCTTTATTTTCAACTTAGAGATAAAGAAATATTTTGCAGGGGCACTGCATTTATTCAAAAGCTAGAAAAAACATCACCGGTTTATGATGACATTGTGTTTCATTCATGGTCAGCTATTGACAGATCTTGAATGAAAGTTGACAAGGTACCTGCCGTTAATCCCTCATATTGCATAACATTATCATATTATGAAACTCTTGGCATCAAAGCTCTCCAAAAAAAACTTACCTGAACTTTTTATTATTTTATTCTGTTTTATGTTTCTTTTTTCTCGTTGGCTCAAATGCGGCTAAGCCCAACATTTCGATTGTAGAAACTAGGGTTCATAATTACAATTCTCTTGCGCAACATGTCAACCTTGAATATTTTAAAGAAATTGTTTATGGCTAAAACATATTCAGAAGAAGGAATGTCCGGCGGCGTATCTATTATACTGAAGTCGAACCATGCCATATCAGCTACAGTATCGCAGGCTGAGGGTATGGAGATCATCCATAGCCTGAGTGCTTCTATGACATGCTGCGATCGATGGAATAATTTTGCGCAATGATGAAAGTGAACATGGCATACTTTTGTGCCGGACTGTTGATAAAAGTAAACGTTGTTTTTCAGTTAGAACACTTTCCTTCTCGGGATGATAATTACATAACCTGATACGATGCATGGTTAAACCAACAACAGGAAATTACAAATTCAAATCACGAAGTCATAGATTGGACTCCTCCCACGTAATTTTTTTTTTCAAGTATATCAACGTCAAACATTGTCTGAAAAAACATCTTCACTCCGACGAATGGCTCTCGCTCGAAACGCTAGCTTCAGGAACTCTTTACTTCAGTCAATTTACATTATCAACCCAGTTTTAATACCTGGCTGCATAGACGCAGCACTTAAGTTTCTTTAGAAAGTTACCCCTTGAAAAATATCATGGTTCGCTTTTATCACCAGACTTAAAATGGATCCTGCTTCCTTCCATCAAACTAAAGTTTAGTAATTGTTTACAAAAGTTGGAATTATTTTATCTCAAGCTCGACACGGCCTAGCTCATCAAAGATCTATTAAGAGCAGGGATTTAGGAAGAAATAAATTTTTAAGACTAATTAAAGCTAAGATATTTTTTATTGCACATAAAAGTTAGAGTATTATATAGACGTGACACACAGTGATATTTTCCGCAATTTAGAATGATTACGAGGCATTAATTAAATTGACAACTCGGGTAAAGTGAATTTTAAATTGCGCTAGAAACAATAAAAGCTAAATAACATCCTTTTGTCCAACTTTCAAACTTGGCAATAACTAAACAATCATAAAAAATTTTCATTTGGGCTATTAAAATTAAATGGTATTGCTAAATGCGAGTAATATATATATCCCCATAAATTACCAAATTTCCTGCAGCTTATAAGATTCGATTTTTATCGCAAGGAAGTTTTTCATGTCATGTCACCTGAAAATGACTCTTTAACACTTTTTCGAATAGTTCTTCACATCATAGCGTTATGAGACTGGCCTCAACGTGCTC